>NC_068917.1:39628933-39932295 GCF_023091745.1 Budorcas taxicolor | reverse complement strand
ATCTGCATGCTGCATTATATCACTTATTGTAGAATCTGAAAAAAGGAGCGAGAGAGAGGAAGTTGAACTCAATGAGATAAAGAGTAGACAAGTGGTTGCCAGGTTAGGGGGTGGGGAATTAGGGAGAGAGAGGTGAAAACATACAAACTTTTACATATTTCTGCTCTAATATTTATTTTCCTTCCTTGGCTAACTTTGGGCTTAATTCATCTTTTCTAATTCTTTGAGGTATAAAGTTACATTGTTTTAGATATTTTTATCATCCTAATGTATGTCTTCATTATTATGAACTTTCCTCTTAAAACATTTTTCTGCACCCCATAAATTCTAGTGTGTTGTGTTTCAATTTTTGTTTGTTCTGAGATACTTTTTTATGTCCTTATCCTTTCTTCATTGATGCATTGGATATTTGGGAATGTATTGTTTAATTCTAATGTGTTTATAAATCTCCTAGTTTTCTTTTTGTTATTGATTTCTAGTTTCATACATTGTGGTCCAAACATATACTCTGTATGATTTAATACCTCTTAAAAATGCTAAGCCTTGTTTTGTGGCCTGACATATCTATCTAGAAAATATTTCATATACTCTTGAGATGAATGTGTTATTACTGTTATTGGATGGGATATTCTGTATATGTCTGTTAGACTCATTTGGACTATATTGTTGTTACTGACTTACTAAGTCATACCTAACTTTTTGCAACTCCAATGATTGCAGCATGCCGGGTTTCCCTGTCCTTCATTATCACCCAAAGTTTGTTCAAACTCATGTTCACTGAGTTGGTGATGTGATGCCATCCAACCAATTCCTCCTCTGACAACCCCTTCTCCTACCCTCAAACTTTCCCAGCATCAGGGTCTTTTCTAGTAAGTGAGCTCTTTGAATCAAGTAGCCAAAGTATTGGCACTTCAGCTTCAGCATCAGTCCTTCCAGTGAATATTCAGGGTTGATTTCCTTTAGGATTATCTGCTTTGATCTCCTTGCTGGCCAAGGGATTATCTCGAGTCTTCCCCAGTACCACAATTTGAAAGCATCAATTCATCATTACTCAGCATTCGTTGTGGTCCAACTCTCACATCTGAACATGACTACTGAAAAAATCATAGCTTTGACTATACAGACCTTTGTTGGCAAAGTGATGTCTCGGCTTTTTAATATACTGTCTGAGTTTGTCATAGCTTTCCTTCCAAGGAGCAAGCGTTTTTTAATTTCATGGCTGCAGTCACTGTCTACAGTGATTTTGGAGACCAAAGAGATAAAATCTGTCCCTTTTCCCACTTTTTTTCCTTCTATTTGCCATGAACTGATGGGACCAGATGCCATGATTTTAGATTTTTGAATGTTGAGTTTTAAGCCGACTTTTTCACTCTCCTCTTTCATTTTTATCAAGAGGCTCTTTAGTGCCTTTTCTCTTTCTGCCATTAAAATGGTGTCATCTGCATATCTGAGGTTATTGATATTTCTCCTGGCAATCTTCATTCCAGCTTGTGCTTCATTCAGCCCAGTGTTTCTCATGATGTACTCTGCATATAAGTTAAATAAGCAGGGTGACAATATACAGCCTTGACATACTCCTTTCCCAGTTTTGAATCAATCTGTTTTTCCATGTCTGTTCTAAGTGTTGCTTCTTGTCCTGCATACAAGTTTCTCAGGAGAAAGGTAAGGTGGTCTAGTATTCCAATTTCTTTAAGAATTTTTCAGTTTGTTGTGATCCACACAGTCAAAAGCTTTAGCATAGTCAATGAAGCAGAAGTAGATATTTTCTGAAATTCGCTTGCTTTCTCTACGATCCATAGAATGTTGGCAGTTTGATCTCTGGTTCCTCTGCCTTTTCTAAATCCAGCTTGTACATCTGAAAGTTCTCAGTTCACATACTGCTGAAGCCAAGCTTAAAGGATTTTAAGCATTACCTTATCAGCACGTAGAATGATGACAGTTGTATGGTAGTTAGGACGTTCTTTGACATTGCTCTTCTTTGGGATTGAAATGAAAGCTGACATTTTCAAGTCCTGTGGCCACTGCTGAGTTTTCCAAATTAGCTGGCCTATTGAGTGCAACACTTTAACAACATCGTCTTTTAGGCTTTTAAATAGCTCAGCTAGAATTCTGTCACCTCCACTAGCTTTGTTCATAGTAATGCTTCCTAAGGGCCTCTTGACTTCACACTTCAGGATGTCTGGCTCTAGGTGAGTGACTACACCATTGCGGTTATCAATGTCATGAAGACCTTTTTTGCATAGTTCTTCTGTATATGCTTGCCCTCTTCTTAATCCCTTCTGCTTCTGTTAGGTCCTTGCTGTTTTTATCCTTTATCATGTCTCTCCTTGCATGAAATGTTCCCTTGGTATCTCCAGTTTTCTTGAAGAGACTTCTAGTCTTTCTCATTCTATTGCTTTCCTCTATTTCTTCGCATTCTTCATTTAAGAAAGCTATCTTATCTCACCTTGCTGTTTTCTGGAACTCTGCATTCAGTTGGATGTATCTTTTCCTTTCCTCTTTGCCTTTCACTTCTACCTTTTTTCTAAGCTATTTGCAAGGTCTCCACAGGCAACCACTTTGTCTTCTTGCATTTCTTTTTGGGGGGATGGTTTTGGTCACCACCTCCCATACAGTGTTGCAAACCTCTGTCCATAGTTCTTCAGGCACTCTATCAGGTCTAATCCCTTGAATCTATTTGTCACCTCCACTGTATAATTGTAAGGGATTTGATTTAGATCATACCTGGTCTACTGGGTTTTCCTACTTTCTTCAATTTAAACCTGAATTTTGCAATAAGAAGTTCATGATCAGAGCCACAGTCAGCTCCAGGTCTTCCTTTTGCTGACTGTATAGAGCTTCTCCATCTTCAGCTGCAAAGAATGTAATCAGTCAGATTTTGGTGTTGAACATCTGGTAATGTCCATGTGTAGAGTAGTCTCTTGTGTTGTTAGAAGAGTATGTTTGTTATGACCAGTGCATTCTCTTGACAAAACTCTGTTATCCTTTGCCCTGCTTCATTTTGTACTCCCGGGTCAAACTTGCCTACCACTCCAAGTATCTCTTAATTTTCTACTTTTGCATTCCAGTCCTCTATGATGAAAAGTAGATCTTTTTTTGGTCTTAGTCCTAGAAAGTCTCATAGGTCTCCATAGAACCAGTAAACTTCATCTTCTTTGACATTAGTGTTTGTGGCATAGACTTGGATTACTGTGGTATTGAATGATTTGCCTCAGAAATGAACTGAAATCATTCTACTGTTTCTGAGATTGTATCCAAGTGCTGCATTTTGAACTCTTTTGTTTACTATGAGGCCTGCTCTGTTTCTTCTAAGAAATTTTTGCCCACAGTAGTAAATATAATGGTCATCTGAATTAAATTTGCTCATTCCCATCCATTTTAGTTCACTGATTCCCAAAATGTTGATGTTCACTCTTGACCATCTCCTTTTTGACCACTTCCAACTTACCTTGATTCATGGACCCAACATTCCAGGTTCCCATTTAGTATTGTTCTTTACACTATCAGACTTTACTTTCACCACCAGGCACATCTGCAACTGTGTCATTTCCACTTTGGCCCAGCCTCTTTTTTTTGGCGGGGGCGGGGGGGGGGGGGGTGGCTACTTCTCTGTTCTTCCTCAGTATCATATTGGACACTTTCTGACCTGGTGGGCTCATCTTCCAGAGTCATATCTTTTTGCCTTTTCATACTATTCATCAGATTCTCAAGGCAAGAATACTGAAGTGGTTGGCCATTTCATCCTCCAGTAGACCACATTCTATCAGAATTCTCCACTGTGATCTATCCATCTTGGGTGTCCCTGCACAGCATGGCTCATATCTTCATTGAGCTATGCAAGCCCCTTTGCTATAACAAGCCTGTGATTCATGAAGTATCACAAATGCCATGAAGGGGCATTTGGTCTACAGTGTTATTCAAATCCATTGTTTCCTAATTGATTTTCTATCTGGATGATCTGTTCATTATTAAGAGTGAAATGATGGCAACTTGGTTTAATACCAATTTTAATAGTTGATATTGCAAACCCTAACTGTTATATTGGTGTATACTTCTTTTATGTCTGTTACTATTTGCTTAGTATATTTAGGTGCTCTGATGTTTGGTGTATAAATAGTTATAATAGTTATATCTTTTTGATGGATGTACCTCTTTATCATCATATAATGATTTTCTTTGTCACTTTTGACCATTTTTATCTTAAAATCTGCTTTATTCTGATATGAATATTAGCTATCCTAGCTTTTTGTTTGCTTGTTCAGTTCAGTTCAGTCGCTCAGTTGTATCCAACTCTTTGCAACCCCATGGACTACAGCACTCCAGGCCTCCCTGTCCATCATCACCTCCCGGAGTTTACTCAGACTCATGTCCATTGAGTTGCTGATGCCATCCATCCATCTCATCCTTTGTCGTCCCCTTCTCCTCCTGCCTTCAATCTTTCCCAGCATCAGGGTCTTTTCCAATGAGTTAGTTCTTCACATCAGGTGGCCAAAGTATTGGAGTTTCAGCTTCAGCATCAGTCCTTCCAATGAATATTCAGGACTGATTTCCTTTAGGATAGACTGATTGGATCTCCTTGCAGTCCAAGAGACTCTCAAGAGTGTTTCCAACACCGCAGTTCAAACGCATCAATTCTTTGGCACTTAGCTTTCTTTATAGTCCAACTCTCACATCCATACTGTTGCTTAAAATATCTTTTTTTCCATCCATTCCTTTTCAGTCTATGTGTGTGTTTAAAGCTAAAGTGACTCTCTGGTAAGCAGTGTATTATTTAATCTTGTTTCTTATTTTTTAATATGTTCAACTATCCCATGTCCTTTGATTAGGAAACTTTACCAGTTTACATTTAAAGTAAATATAAAAGAACCCAATCTGAAAAAGTTGAACACTGTATTTTTTTCACTATATGACATCTGAAAAAAGCACAAGACCAGTGTCTGGCAGAGGTTGGGCAAGCATGAATCAGTAGAGCACAGATGATTTTTAGGGCAGTAAAAATACTCTGTATGATATGATAATAATACATGTCATTGTGCATTTGTTCAAAGCCCTAGAATTTACAGCACCAAGAGTGAAGCGTAATGTAAATCATGGACTTTGGACAATTATGATGTACTCAGTGCAGGTTCATTAATTGCAAAAAAAAAAAAGTGTATCACTCTGGTTGGGAATGTTGATAGTAAAGGAGACTATGCACTTGTGCAGGAAGGGTGTACCTAAGAAATCTCTGTATCTACCCATCAATTATGCTGTGAACCCCAAACTGTACTATAAAAATAGAGTCAAAATTGAAAAAAAAAATAGATGCTCTTTGTAGAATAGTTAGAAGACACAAATCATATAGAAAATATAAAAACAAGCACTATAAAGAAATGACCATTATCATTATTTTAATGTGTTTCCTTCCCCATTTTAAAAAAATGAACTTTGAAGTAAGACATGCCTGATCTGAATACTAACCCAAATATTGCCAACAACTGTGGATCTTGGGTAAGGTGTTAAGGTTCCCTAAACCTCTGTTTCCTCTTCTGTAAGATAAAAATAGTACTTATCTACCTAAATTTTATCACACATGTTTATCACCACTTAAATCACAAATTAGATTAGGCCAACTCCTACTTATATTTAAACACTCTGCTTAAATGTAACTTATCCCTTGCATCTATATTTGAAAAGACTCAGTGACACATGTATAATCAGTGTATGAACAGAAGTGAAGCAACTAGAGTCCCTGGCACAGCACCTGACTCGTGCCTGTGTTCAATACATGCAAATTACTACTATTATTATTGTTTCAAGATTATATTGCATATACAGTTTTACATCTTATTTTTCTTTAAATGCTCAAAAGTAAGCATTTCCCAATATTATTATGAAGTGAAACAAATTTAAAGAATTTTAAAAAGGAAAGTGAAGTATAAATGGAGATTTTTCTCCCCATCTTTGAAACGTGGTTTCAGAATTTTAATATGGAGTCATGCTCTCAGTGTTTAAGAACATTATTCTTAGGCTGGGAGAACCTAGAAATAAAGACTCTCTAATTGAAAGGCATCATATGTCTTCATTAGTCTAACTAATTTCTCATTCCCAGTGAGAAATCCTTTGTGCAGTGTTACTGACAAGTAATCACTTGGGCCAGATATGGCTGCTTCCAGAGACAGGGACCTCACTACTAGCTATTTTTGCTGAAGGAACTATGCTTTCTTATGTACCTTTTGAAAGTACCAGGGCTGTGTGTGATTCCAATGTAAACTGACAATAAAAGAGACAAATTACCATAACTGACTGTTTCAGTTATGAAGATTAAATAGCCTTTTATTGCAGATGTTTGCCAAGGAAACTGCTCCCCAGTGGAAGACTTTAAGCAGTTAAGATAGATTTGATGAGGGTTTTAATTGCTGTTATGCAAGTGGTAATGGAAAGGTTTTATTAAATGTCATGCAAGAGTCAATCAATAGTTTAAAAGAGAAAAGCTTCTCTCTAATATAGACCTCAGGCTTTTCCAACAGTAGTTTATCAGCAGGGGCAGTTCTATCAGCAACTACAAATATTTATCAAGTACCCAGTATGCATATGGCAATATCATAACTGTGTCAGGGACTGTTGGGGATTAGAAAAAACAAGCCCATGCTGCAGAAGATCTAATGATTCAAAGCAAGCAAATAACTGCCATGGAAACCAAAACAAATATAGATATATGCATTTTTATATATTTATGTGTATAGGCATTCTACTTAAAAGCCATTCAATATACAACATCAAGAATCAGAAGAAGAGATATATTGATTGAATATTTATAAAGATAGCATTTTCTTTTCAAAATAAATTACCACAGTGATTTTTGTTCCTTTATTTGTTTTCCTAGAAGTACAATGGAAGAGGCATTTGGCTGCAAGGCAGAACACTTGGGTTCTAGTCCATCACTAACTACCTCTAACTGGGACACTTCTGTAACTTCTCTGGGTCTGAGTGGCCATCTGTAAAATCAACTTTGGGTAAAGTTCTGAGGGCTTCTGCTATCTCTAAAATTCATTGATTCTGTGAAGGAATAAGTAACCTTGGTATAGGCATACAGTGATTCATGTTTTAAAATTATTTTACACACAAAAAAATTTGCAGTACTCTATTCATTGCATAAAGTACACAGATACTAAGATAAGAGTTCTATTTCTCACAAAATGTATATATTTTAAAAGTAAAATAGAAACCTGATCAGCAGATCATAGTTGATATTTCCCAGATCCCCAAACTTCTGCAAGATTATCTAAAATAATTTTTATCAAATTCAGCACACTGTCAAGCCTGTCTCTTTCTATTGGCGTCACACTCTCCTAACTGCTCAATGAGCTATGTTGATAAGTAAAAAGCACATTTGCTTTTAAAAAGGAGCGGATCTTCCCTAAAATGGGTGATAGAACATGAATCATTCTGTGCCACTTTGTAGTTTTGCAATCTATCCTGACTGAGTCAGCAACTTAATTTCTGTAAAGAAGTGGCTGACTTTGTGAGATTATTGGATTTAGAGTGGGAAGATTTTCATTCAAGTCCCAGCTCTACCATTCTTTAGCTCTGTATTGTTGAGAACATTGTCTGTGTTTCTGAGTTTGTTTACCCAGTTTAAAGGGCATGAGTCATAATATTATTGAAAATGAAATAGTCTACAGATTCTATACTGCAAGTAATCATACATCTGTATGTTATTACTTTTTATTTTAGACAGACAGTTCTGATTTTGTTTCTAGGTTCAAAAATTTTTTTTGAGCTCTTATTCCATGGCATATTGCTAGTCATTATGCTAGTCAATTCCACTAAGAACCTCTCATTTAATCTTAAAGAGTTGTGTTAAATTCTGTATCCTGATTAAAGACTGAACTTATATAAAACAATTTGAGAGAAATGAAAATTTGGTAAAAGTGAAAGTGATGGTTAGTGGATTACTGCTCTTGAAGATGAACCTGCCAAGGATTCCCACTTTCAATATTTATCATGGATAGCAGCTTTGGCTGGAAATGAAAAAACAAATGCTGTTCAGGGATTAACTCAGTTTAGTTACTAGGAATACAGCAAAGTGTCATTGCAGTTTCAACCCATTTTCTCTAGCCCCCCAAATCTAGCATGTACCTAAAAGCCAGTTACCAGCAGCTATGTTTAAACAGGTTACAGAGCTGTGTTAGAACCATTTTCAATGGAAAGGCTGGCAAAACCAGCAGAAGACACACAAAGTAAATGAAGAATAGCCTGCAGTGTGCTTCTGGATCAATTATTTAACAAAGGGTAATTACTTTCCTCTTCAGATTATAATAAACATAATTCTGTTCTGAATGATAAAATATAAATAAAGGAAAATTATGAAATGCATGCTGTGTATCAGGCACTTTATTAGAAACAAAGCGATTTATATACAGTATTTAATTTTGTCCACTCAACAATCCTAACAAGTGGTTATTCCTAATGTCATAGTTTCACAGGTGAAGGAACTAAGGACTAGGAATATTAAATCATGCAGCTGCAATAGTGGGATTTAAACCTAAGTCTCTCTTGTAATCCCAAACCTAAACCTATTTCTGGGCATGCTCTCAGGTTCCTAGTGGATGGATGATTTCCATCCACAGGCTCGCTATCATTTTTGGTTCTACTTTACAGGTAAGGAAGGAGTTCCCTGTGTTCCCCTGTAAAGGGACTCTGGAATGTTCTCATCTTGAGTGTTTTGCTTCCTGTAACTGCACATTTAAAATTTCATTGAAATTTGGTTTAAAGCTGGTTTTCTCTGTTTAAAAAAAAAAAAAAAATCCTCAAGGACCAGCAGTCTGTTATCAGCCTCAGGATGTGTGGAAGATTAGATCATTGTTTCTCTTTTCTTCATGCTCTCCCTGTAGAATTGTGTATCCACACCTTTTGTCATGTTACCTTGAAGTTCTACCATTTAAAAGTAGACTTTCTTTCCATGACTTTGGTGTCATTTGGCCATGAAAGTTTCTTTTACTAGCAAAATATGGAAGTAGTGACAGTATGCCAGTTCCAGGCCGAGACTATCAAAGGCATGGGATATTTCCATTTGCCCGGTTGTTACTTTCACCATGAGAACATGCCTGGATAATTGCTGGTCCAAAGAGGAAGAGAAGTGTGAAGTAAACCTGAACCCAACCTGTAGCCTAAAGTGATCTGCCTGTAGACCCTAGAGTAAATGGTTTTTAATGGAAGCCACTGAGATATGGGTGTAATACAGCATTATCACTGCAATAGTTAAATAGTGGTACATATGAATGAATTTGGTTCTGTTAAAGGGAAGTTTCATTAGGAAAGAGAGTAAAGAGAGCAGGATTCTGAATGTCTTCTGGTAAGGAAAGTGGAAACAAGTCAGAATAGATAAATAAAAGTGAATGTGTTAGTCACTCAGTTGTGTCCAACGCTTTGTGACCCCATGGACAGTAGCCCAAAAGGCTCCTTTCTCAATGGAATTCTCCAGGCAGCAATACTAAAGTGGGTGGCTATTCCCTTCTCCAGGGGGTCTTTCCTACCCAGGCTTTGAACCTGGGTCTCTGTACCGTAGGCAGATTCTTTACTGTCTGAGCCACCAGGGAAGCCCTAATAGGTGACTAGGAATGTAGGAAATAATCAGAAGTCTCGCAAGACAGCAACATGCACATCAAGTCTTTGGTGACTGGTGGGTCAGAGAGCAGGGACCTATTGTATGACTTGGTGCTTGCATGGCTTCGCTGAGACCTTTAGTGACAAAAGGTGAACCTTTTCTGGTATAAAAACAATTGGGAGTCACAGAGGCATTGAAATATGCAGGCAAACCTGTTCTTACAAACTCTAGAACTGGTAACTTACACTTCACGTTCAGAGGCAAAAAGAATTTAATAGACTGGATAACCTCTACATCCAGGATCCTGCTCTGTAGCTAAAATTATGGTGCTGCTGGGTAAAGCAGGGTGTCTGAAAATTATCCGTGATGAGTTTTGTGTTTAAAGAGAAGTTTCCAAAAGAAGGGAAAATAAGGTGTTTTTGTGTTTTTTTTTCTTCCGAAATGACTTAATTTCTATAGTGCTCTCTTAAGCATGCTTTGCTTGGTGGGCTGATGACCAGCTACATTATTTGTGTGAGTTTCTCTGCTGCTCTTCAGGGTTACAGTAGTGCCTCAGGTAAGGGCTGTGATGTAATTGCCATTCAGTTCAGTTTAGTTCAGTTCAGTCACTCAGTCGTGTCTGACTCTTTCCAACCCCATGAATCGCAGCACACCAGGCCTCCCTGTCCATCACCATCTCCCAGAGTTCACTCAGACTCATGTCCATCGAGTCCATGATGCCATCCAGCCATCTCATCCTGGGTCGTCCCCTTCTCCTCCTGCCCCCAATCTCTCCCAGCATCAGAGTCTTTCCCAATGAGTCAACTCTTTGCGTGAGGTGTCCAAAGTACTGGAGCTTCAGCTTTAGCATCATTCCTTCCAAAGAAATCCCAGGGCTGATCTCCTTCAAAATGGACTGGTTGGATCTCCTTGCAGTCCAAGGGACTCTCAAGAGTCTTCTCCAACACCACAGTTCTAACGCATCAATTCTTCAGTGCTCAGCCTTCTTCACAGTCCAACTCTCACATCCATACATGACCACAGGAAAAACCATAGCCTTGACTAGACGGACCTTAGTCGGCAAAGTAATGTCTCTGCTTTTGAATATACTATCTAGGTTGGTCATCACTTTTCTTCCAAGGAGTAAACGTCTTTTAATTTCATGGCTGCAGTCACCATCTGCAGTGATTTTGGAGCCCCCAAAAATAAAGTCTGACACTGTTTCCACTGTTTCCCCATCTATTTGCCATGAAGTGATGGGACCAGATGCCATCATCTTCATTTTCTGAATGTTGAGCTTTAAGCCAACTTTTTCACTCTCCTCTTTCACTTTCAGCAAGAGGCCGCTTAGTTCCTCTTCACTTTCTGCCATAAGGGTGGTGTCATCTGCATATCTGAGGTTATCAATATTTCTCCTGGCAATCTTGATTCCAGCTTGTGTTTCCTCCAGTCCAGCGTTTCTCATGATGTACTCTGCATACAAGTTAAATAACCAGGGTGACAATATACAGCCTTGACGTACTCCTTTTCCTATTTGGAACCAGTCCGTTGTTCCATGTCCAGTTCTAACTGTGGCTTCCTGACCTGCATACAGATTTCTCAAGAGGCAGGTCAGGTGGTCTGGTACACACATGTTATTTGGTCAGATGCTGTTCATGTCTCTGGCTCCTAAACACCTGATCTTCTTAGCCTCACACATATTGATTCAGGTGGAAAGAAGCAAAAGAAGCAAAATCTCTGAAGCTCATTTCTTTTTCCAAAACCTGCTTCTTTAAAAAAATGACTGTAAGCACTGCCTTCCTTGGGAAGAAGAAACAAAAATCTATGGAGAAAAGCCTAATATTTCATTTAAAGCGGACTGACTAAATTAATTGTCAGTTATCTACATGAAGAACTACCAGGCCGCCATAAAATATGATAAAGTATATCTGTATTTACTGATTTGAAAATATATGCATTATCCAATTAATTAGCTTAAAAAGCATTGATAGAATATGTAGTATGATTCTATTTTAATTATACAAATATATATATATGAGTAGAAAATAATATAAATTAATAATATTCAGACCCAACAGCCTTAAAGGTGCTACAATTTTATTGGTGGTTACATCTGAGTGATAGGATTCTATACGATTTAAACTTGTGTCTTATAGTTTTTTCTATCTTCTTTTTGCAAAGAGTACTGCTTTCTACAATCAAAGAAATAAACATTTTGCTTTCAAAAAGTAAATGAAGGGCATGTCTCTTTTATGAAATTTCATATGTGTTTTCCCTTTTTCAAAATAATGGAAAGCTGCTCTCTTTCTTTATATGTGACTGGAGAAGAGATAAATTTTTATAAATGGACTAGGATGATTTGTAGAGCTTTAGAAAGTCTACTAGACACCTGCAACTTAAACAGGATAGACACTGTAAAATATGCTTTTGTTGGGTTAAATTTTAAAACTTCACAGAAAAGATGAAAACACAGTTAATTATTCATTTAACAAACATATATTCAACATCTAGAGCAAGGTCGGAGAAGGCAATGGCACCTCACTCCAGTACTCTTGCCTGGAAAATCCCATGGCCTGGAAGGCTGCAGTCCCTGGGGTTGCTGAGGGTCGGACATGACTGAGTGACTTCACTTTCACTTTTCACTTTCATGCATTGGAGAGGGAAATGGCAACCCACTCCAGTGTTCTTGCCTGGAGAATCCCAGGGATGGGGGAGCCTGGTGGGCTGCCATCTCTGGGGTCGCACAGAGTCAGATACGACTGAAGTGACTTAGCAGCAGCAGCAGCAGAGCAAGGTACTGTTCCTTGTATTGGAGGAATAATAACACTCTACATTTGCTTTCTAACATTCATCCTATGCATTACCACTTATTGCCCTCATCCTATGAGTTGAAGCAAGCCAAAATATGATCACTTTTCGGATGAATGAACCAAGGCTCAGATAGTGAAATGACTTGTGCACATCTACAGAGCACCACCTCTCTCCAGATTTAGCTGCTGTAAACCTGGTGCTTCAGTCCAGTGTTCTTGGCCCTCCAAGCTTCATCGAAGCGATCGGAGTCTCTCTTATTTTTATATTGTTTTTCTATCTGACTGTAGTTGCTCTTTGAGCTCAGCTTTCCACTTAAGGGCTATCACTGTTTAAACACCTAGGAAAAGTCACCTGCTTTCAGATGGATTACACTGGCAAAATCTTACTAGTCATTAATATTTTAGGTATGAGTTTATGAAAGTGTATTGCCAGCAAGCTGAGAAGGAGGTAGGGAGAGTGGGCAGAAGGCCAGAACCCCAGGATGACAGATATGAGCAATAATCTCCTGTAAATCAGTGGCAGCATGGGTGACTTAGATTCTGAAGTGGCCGTGTTTGTTGATTCTCCATCATCCAGTCCACTACAGAGATTAGTATAAAATGGTTCATGCATTCCCATTCCCTTGTTCAGGAATTTGTTTAGGAAGTAACAAGCAACCCAGTTCTGACAAGTTAAGACACGAGAGAAAATCTGCTGGGAGTCTTCATCTATCAAGTAGACATTAAAAAAAAAAGGTTCCCTAATTCTTCCTCTCAATGTTTATATGAAAGAAAGTAAAATGTGGAACTGATGCAGACATTTCTTGACCAAGAGAAACCGGCCTCAGGTCAAAGTTCATGGAAGGAATTCTGTGATGGCACTGAATCAGTAGGCCTTGACTCTGAGTTGTTGGAGCTTCTCTTATAGCTCAGTTGGTAAAGAGTCCACCTGCAATGCAGGAGACCCCAGTTCAATTGCTGGGTCGGGAAGATCCCCTGGAGAAAGAATAGGCTACCCACTCTAGCATTCTTGGGTTTCCCTTGTGGCTCAGCTGGTAAAATATCTGCCTGCAATATGGGAGACCTGGGTTCAATCCCTGGGTTGGGAAGATCCCCTGGAGAAGGGAAAGGCTACCCACTCCAGTATTCAGGCCTGGAAAATTCCATAGACTGTATAGTCCATGGGATCACAAAGAGTCAGACACGACTGAGCGACTTTCACTTTCTGAGTTGTTAGCATCCTGTTCTTTGAGATAACTCATTTCTTCATAGCTGAAGCCCATTTGTTGCTGTTCAGTCACTATGTCATGTCTGAATCTTTGTAACCCAATTGACTGCATCATGCTAGCCTTCTTTGTCCACCACCATCTTCAGGAATTTGCTCAGATTTATGTCCATTGAGTCAGTGATGCTGTCTAACATCTCATCCGCTGACACCCTTTTTTCCTTCTGCTTTCAATCTTTCCCAGCATCAGGGTCTTTTCCAATGAGTCAGCTCTTTGCATCAGGTGGTCAAAGTACTGGAGCTTCAGCTTCAGCATCAGTCCTTCCAATGGATATTCGGGGTTGATTTCCTTTAGGATTGTCTGGTTTGATCTCCTTGCTGGCCAAGGGACTCTTAAGAGTCTTCTCTAGCACCACTATTAGAAAGCATCGATTCTTTGGTGCTCAGCCTTCTGAGAGTTGGCTGCTCCAACTCTCTCATCCATACATGGTTATTAGAAAAACCGTAGCTTTGATTAGAGGAACTTTTGTCGGCAAAGTGATGTCTCTGATTTTCAATATGCTATCTAGGTTTGTCATAGCTTTGCTTCCAAGGAGCAAGCATCTTTTAATTTCATGGCTGCAGTCAAGAGCCACGGTGATTATGGAGCCCAGGAAAATAAAATCTGTCATTGCTTTCACTTTTTCCCCTTCTATTTGCCATGAAGTGATGGGACCAGATGCCATGATCTTAGTTTTTTGAGTATTGAGTTTTAAGCCAGCTTTTTCTCTCTTTTCTTATGCCCTCATCAAGAGGCTCTTTAGTTCCTCTTTGCTTTCTCTTCATTAGAGAGGTATCATCTGCATATCTGAGGTTATTGACATTTTTTCCCAGCAATCTCGATTCTAGCTTGTGATTGATCTAGCCTGGCATTTCCAATGATGTACTCTGCATATAAGTTAAATAAGCAGGGTAACAATGTACAGCCTTGACATACTCCTTTCCCAGTTTGGAACAGTCCATTGTTCCATGTCCAATTCTAACTATTTCTTCTTGACCTGCATACAAGTTTCTTAGGAGACAGGTAAGGTCGTCTAGTACTCCCATCTCTTTAAGAAATTTCCAGTGTGTTGTGATCCACACAGTTAAAGGCTTTAGCATAGTCAATGGAGCAGAAATAGATGTTTCTCTGAATTCCTTAGCTTTCTCCATGATGTAACAAATGTTGGCAGTTTGATCTCTGGTTCCTCTGCCTTTTCTAAACCCAGGTTGTACATCTGGAAGTTCTTGGTTCGTATACTGCTAAAGCCAAGCTTGAAGGATTTTGAGCATAACCTTGCTAGTGTATGAAATGAGCACAGTTGCAAGATAGTTTGAACATTCTTTGGTACTGACTTTCTTTGGAACCCATCATCCTTATTGTTTTCTGATATTTGCTGCCAAAAATTTTAGAGTAATATAGGTTCCCAGGAGATGAAAGTTGAGTCATGAGAAGGGGCAGTAGGAAAGTCCTGATAATAAAACTCTTCAGTTTCCCCCAGAAATGGCCCTACCTAACAATACATTGCAATATTGAATAGTATATATTAGAACTTCTCAAACACTAAGTAGATCCTCTAGGGAATCTGTTAAAATTCAGAATCAGTAACTGGCTCCCAAGTGATGCTGGTGTTGTTAGTCTAGAGCAAGACTGTAGAGAGCAAGGAATTATATGTTGAAACTATGCATATTGATTTACGCTCTAAAAGCCTTCTCATCATATGAAGGTAGTAATTCATAAATTGTAAATCACTGTATAAAACCTATGTAGTAACATCATGATGATGATGATATGATGATGAAGGGATGAAAATGGTCATTGCATCTCCATAAAGATGATGTGAATAGGAAGGTGCAATCTGGAATTTGCTAAATGGGACCAAATCCTGGCTGTATCTCCTATTAACTGCATGGCCGCAGACAAATTACATAACATTTTTCAGTTTCCTCATTAGTGATAGGAATGTGTTATGATACCAATGTTACGGAGCTATTCTCGAGATGAATATAGACATCATATAGGTATCATATAGCAGACATCAAATACGCATGTTTCTTAGAGGTAGCCAGTATAGAGTCAATGTTCGACTACCTGCCACAGCAGGAGTAATTGTATCTTACACATAAAGTTTTCCTTTGATTATCTTTCTTCTATTGTGACCAAACTCCTGTCTGTGTTGAAACTTTTCTTTAAGTTTCTCTACTGTTTCTCCTAAAATGTAACTTGGTTTCATGGGTTTTTGATAGCCAGCGTGGAAAAAGGCATAACCCAAGAGTCTTACTATAAACTGGTTAAGGCCATGTATAAAATCTAGAACCATGTAAAAACAGTCCTTATTTTGAGGTTACACTGTTTCATCAACCCCATTGGGGACCATGGAGGGGAGGGGATTCAGATTCACCCAGCACTTTGCATTATAGTTCTGTAGACAACAGAAAACTGGACCCCTTGAACGTTTCCTATCATCCCTTACCCTTTTTCTGTTCCCATTGTTTTCATCATCTTTGCTCCTCCACAGTTGACATGGCAGAACTCCACACTTCCAAATCTGACGTCCTTACCTTTTGCTTCACTCACCTCATACCTCTTGAGGTTTTCCTGATCTCCCCCATGCATCAGGTTCCTCCTGGCTTTCTTAGATCCTCTGCTGCTGCTGCTGCTGCTAAGTCGCTTCAGTCGTGTCCGACTCTGTGCGACCCCATAGACGGCAGCCCACCAGCCTCCCTGCCCCTGGCATTCTCCAGGCAAGAACACTGGAGTGGGTTGTCATTTCCTTCTCCAATGCATGAAAGTGAAGTCGCTCAGTCGTGTCTGACTCCTAGCGGCCTCATGGACTGCAGCCTACCAGGCTCCTCTGTCCGTGGGATTTTCCAGGCAAGAGTACTGGAGTGGGATGCCATTAGATCCCCAAATGCACTCAAACCCAGCTATTTTGTTGCTACTTTCTCTGTTGCTTTAGGACTTTCTGCTCCCTTACTCTTTAGTAATGCTCCTTCTGTCAATCCGCAGCCCTGAGCCACGGCCTTAATTGTTTCTCTAAAGTTCTAAGCTTCACTGGAGAAACTTAAATGAGAACCAAACCAAGACACTGATTAGAATCAGTATCAAATGGACCCTTGTCAATTCCCTATCACATTTCTCACAATAGCTATTTCAAACATTTTCCCCATGTTTTCCAGGCCTGTGACATGATTCTTTTTTCTTAGGGCAGTGTTTCTTAAATATTAATGTACAAATGTATCTCCTGGGAACCTTGTTAAAATGAAATTTCAATAAGTGATGCTGAAAATTTTTATTTAGAAACCAGGCTTTTAAGTAGGAATGTCTTGGATTTCATCCCCTGGTGCTTTTTCTGAAACTTTGGTCAATAAACTATTTTCCTTTAGTCTTACACCTTCAATTTCTTCTCCACAACCTCCTTCCCCTATACCAACAAGCATACTCAACTCTAGCAAATATAACATTTTTTTAGCTGCACTATTCCTTAAAGCAGCATTTCTCAATATGTGTTCTATGGGGACAACAATGTTTTGTTTGTATTTCATAGTATTCCATGCAAAGTGTATTCTATATCAAATACATTTGGAAGTGCTAGGTTTAGCATACTGCAAAACTTTCGAAACTGTCTTCTATGTATAGTTGCTTAAGTACCAACTCTGAGCTTAGTTTAATAAATACTATTCTAGAACTCTGACTTACTTCACTCAGTATGACAATGTCTAGGTCCATCCATGTTGCTGCAGATTTCGTTCTTTTTATCACTGAATAATATTTCATTGTGTGTATGTACTACTTCCGTATCCACTCCTCTATCAATATACATTTAGGTTCCTTCCATGTCTTGGTTGTTATAAATAATGTTGCAATGAACCCTGGGGTGCGTATATCTTTTCCAATGGAGTTTTCTCCAGATATATGCCCAGGACTGGAATTGCTAGATCATATGGTGGTTCTATTTTTAGTTTATAAAGGAACCTCCATGTATACTGTTCTCTATAGTGGCTGTACCAATTTACATTCCCACCAAGTTTAGGAGGGGGTCCCTTTTCTCCACACCCTCTCCAGTATTTATTGTTTGTAGATTTTTTGATGACCATTCTGACCAGTGTAAAGTGATACTTCATTGTAGTTTTGATGTGCATTTCTCTAATAATTAGGATGTTGAGCATCTTTTCATGTGCTTTTTAGTCATCTGTGTGTCTTTGGAAAAATCCACCCATTTTTTGATTGGGTTGTGTTTTTTGATATTGGGCTGCATGAGCTATTTATGTATTTTGGAGATTAATGTCTTGTAGGTCATATGATATTGTTTATATGTAGAATCTAAAAAATTGTAACAAATGAGCTTAGTTACAAAACAGAAATAGAATCACAGATATAAAAAACAAACATGATTAACAGGGGGAAAGTGAGGGGAAGGATAAATTGAGAGATTGGAATTGACATGTACAGACTACTATATATAAAATGGATAATAAAGACCTATTGTGTAGTGCAGGGAACTCTCCTCAATACTCTATAATGACCTATCTGGAAAAAGAATCTGAAAAAGAGTAAATATATGTATATGTATAACTGGTTCACTTTGCTGTACACTTGAAACTAACACATTATAAGTCACCTATGCTCCAATAAAATTAAAAAAAAGAAAGAAGTAAACAAGAATACTTTTCTAGAACTACCATCCAAATTGACCTTTCTTTTCAAGGCACAACTTCTTTAATCCATAGTTTCAAATCTATCAGCACCGATTGAGTCAGGAAACCCTTGCATGTTGGCTTCTGTTCACTATTCAAACAAAGCAATTCCTTCAAATAAAATTATCTATTAACCACATTACCTTTTACTGACTAATTTTTTTAAACTACATGTTCTCATATGTAACACATACATATAGGGGAAAGAAGGAAGTAAAAATTACTCATAACCTTATTACCCAGATATAACCATGGTTAACATTATTTTATATATCTTTCCAACCTTCTGTCCACATGTGTATGTTAAGGCACATACCATATACTTTTATATGTACATGAGTGTTTATATATACATACACACACACACACATAGTGCATGTACATATATACATGTATGAAAGTGAAAGTCACTCAGTCGTGTCTGACTCTTTGTGACCCCATGGACCATACAGTCCATGGAATTCTGCAGGCCAGAATATTGGAGTGGGTAGCCTTTCACTTCTCCAGGGGATCTTCCCAAGCCAGGGATTGAACCCATGTCTCCCACATTGCAGGGGGATTCTTTACCAACTGAGCTACTATGTGTATCTATATGTGTGTGTGTGTATATGCATGTATATATACACACATGTTGTTGTTCATTCACTCAGTTGTGTCCAGCTCTTTGTGAACTCATGGACTGCAGTATACCAGGCCTCCCTTTCCCTCACCATCTCCCAGAGTTTGCCCAAATTCATGTCCATTGCCCTGGTGATGCCATCCAGCCACCTCATCCTCTCATGCGCTCTTCTCCTTCTGCCCTTAATCTTTCCCAGCATCAGGAACTTTTCCAGTGTATTGTCTGTTCTCATCAGATGACCAAAATACTGGAGCTTCAGCTTCAGCATCAGTCCTTCCAACAAGGATTGATTTCCCTTAAGATTGACAGGTTTGATCTCCTTGCTGTCTGAAGAACTTTCAGGAATCTTCTCTAGCACCACAGTTTGAAGGCATCCAATCTTTAGCATTCTACCTCCTTTATGATCCATCTCTCACAGCCATATGTGACCACTGGGAAGACCATATATGTATGTGAAAGTCACTCAGTCCTCTCCAACTCTTTGCTACCCCATGGACTAGAGCCACCAGGCAACTCCATCCATAAATTTTCCAGGCAAGAATACTGGACTGGGTTTCCATTTCTTTCTCAAGACATGACCACTGAGAAGACCATAGCCTTGACTATACAAACCTTTGTTGGCAGAATAATGTCTCTTCTTTTCAACTCACTGTCTAGGTTTTTCATTGCTTTCCTGCCAACAAGCGATCATCTTCTGATTTCATGTCTGTAGTCACTGTCCGCAGTGAGTTTGAAGCCCAAGAAAAGGAAATTTGTCACTACTTCCATCTTTTCCATTTCTATTTGCCATGCAGTAATGGGGCTGGATGCTATGACCTTAGATTTTTTTAATGTTTAATCTTAAGCCAGCTCTTTCACTCTCCTCTTTCACCCTCATCAAGGGCTGTTTAGTTCCTCTTTGCTTTCTGCCATTAAGGTGGTATCATCCTCATATCTGAGATTGTTCTCCCACCTATCTTGATTCCAGCTTGTAACTCATCCAGCCTGGCCTTTCTCATGATGTGCTCAGTGTACAGGTTAAACAAACAGAATGACAGCAGAGAGCCTGTCTTACTCCTTTCTCAATTTTGAACCAATCAGTTGTTCCATATAGGGTTCTGACTGTTATTTCTTGACCTGCATATAGGTTTCTCAAGAGACAGTTAAGACGGTCTGGTATTCCCATCAGTCTAAGAGCTTTCCATTGTTTGTCATGATCCAAACAGTTAAAAGTTTTAGCATAGTCAATGAAATAGTGATAGATGATTTTTTTTTTCTGAAATTCCCTTCCTTTCTCTATAATCCAGAAAATGTTGGCAATTTGACCTCTAATTTCTCATCCTTTTCTAAACCCAGGTTGGGCCTTTGGAAGTTCTTGGTTCACATAATGCTGAAACCTGGCATGCAAGATTTAAGCATGACCATACTAGCATGGGAGATGAGTACAACTGTCTGATGGTTAGCACATTCTTTGGTACTACCCTTCTTGAGGATTGGGATGAGGATTGACCTTTTTCCAGTCCCATGGCCACTTCTGGGTCTTCCAGATTTGCTGACATAATAAATGTAAAACCTTGATGGCATTATCCTTTAGGGATTTGAATAGTTCTGCTGGAATTTCATTGCATCCACTAGCATTATTAACAGCAGTGCTTCTTAAGGCCTACTTGACTTCCCACTCCAGAATGTCTGGCTCTGAGTGGCTGACCACACCATCATCATAATCAGGTTCATTAAGATCTTTTAATACAGTTCTTCCATGTAGCCTTTCCACCTTTCTTGATCTGTTCAGTGTCTACTAGGTCTCTACCATTTTTATCTTTTATTGTGCTCATCTTTGGGTGGAATGTTCCTTTGATATTTCCAATTTTCCTGAAAAGATCTCTAGTTTTTCCCCTTTTGTTGTTTTCTTCTGTTGTTAAGCATTGTTCATTGAAGAAGGCCTTCTTGTCTCTTATAGCTGTTTTTTTGGGAGGCAGGGGGGGAACTCTGTGTTTAATTGGATGTACCTTTCCCTCTCTTCCTTCACTTCTCTTCATTCTTCCACTATTTCTGAAGCCTCCTCAGATAACTGCTTTGCCTTCTTGCTTTTATTTTTCTTTGGAACAGTTTTGTTCATCGCCTCCTGTATATCTCGGACCTCTGTCCATAGTTCCTCAGGCACACTTTTAACTAGATCTAGTCCCTTGAATATATACACACATACACGTGCAAATGTATTGTGTGTCTGAATAGTGTATATTGAGTAGCAAGGTTAGTTTTTCTCTTAATAGCTGCTGTCACAGTTCCTTTAAGGCATAGAATTGCTCCTACTTTTGAAAACTACTTTAACATGTGCTTGGAGGAGAAGGTGAACTCCTGAGGGGGAAGAAACTGCCTTCTGTAACAGAGGGGAAAGTATGTTTTTGCTTGAGAACTTGAGAAGGGTCATAGTGATGAGATAGGAAAGATAAGAGGAGTTGTGGGTAGCACAAAACTCTGTACTGTGTGACATTATTCTCTCCTGAGTCTTCAAATATTTACGAGTGCCTTGAGCAACTTCCTTTTGTTACAACTGGTGGAGGAATTGAGTTTCTTGTCTAGATTCACATGGTGCAGCACCCAGATGGTGCATGAAGGTACAAGAGCCTAGACACAGAGAAGAATATGAAGACAGAATCACCCAAGATAATACATGTGTACCTTGGGAAAGATTTGAATATCCATAGAGTTGGAGGTTTAAAGGCAGAAATACTGGATAGAGTTGCCATTTCCTTCTCCAAGGGGTCTTCCCGACCCAGGGATCAAACCCATGTCTCTCATTGGCAGGTGAGTTCTTTACCAGTGAGCCACCAGGGAAGCCCAACAATACCATATTAGCTTTAGTAAACTTGATTATTGGAATATAGGGACTGATATTATATTTGTCTTAGGCCTTGTAGTTATGCCTCAACATTAGAGCCCAGCTCTCTCTACCTTATTCCCATTTTTCCATCTTCATCTTTTTCCATCCATCCCTTCATCTCCTACTTCTTGTAAAGAGATAGCAAAACGTGCACCATAAGCTCTAGGCACACTTAAGTTTGTGGCAACTCCAAAGTGCCTAAGCCTTTCAATTCCCCTTATGTTCTTGTTGTCTGGAATTCCTGTGTCCTCAGAATGCAACCGTTTAAAGAAATCTTTCTTCAATTCTTCCATGCAAAATGGACGGTTCAATTTTCTCAGCTTTCCAAGCATTTTATTTACATCTCTCTTATAGCAGTTATCATTTTTTTTTGAATATTTGTTTACATGCATTCTTCTGGCCTGGAGATGGGAAGGGAGATAATTCAATATTATAAAATATGAACACATTCTGAAGCTATTTTGATGATTATAATATGCTAGTACATGTAGCAATAGAACTCTGCCCCAACTATTATACCTGCACAATTGTGCTCAGGTTTTCTCTCTCTTGTTTTCTTCCTAATTAACATTTGGTTAATGCTCTAAGAAGATCTTTTATGCCATACATTTTCTTTTCATGTGACCTCTAGCACAATGGATCTCAAACATTAACATGCATATAAACCACCTATGTACTTAGTTAAAATACAGATTCTGATATAGTAGATTTGGAGTGAATCCTGAAAGCCAGCCTTTCTAATATGCCTCTCCACCAAGATGTCAATCCAAGTGATCTTTAGCTATTAGAAAATATTTATTAATTGCTGTTCTTTGAATAAGTGCTATGCCTGGCTGAATATTTATAACACGAAGAATTTATATCTCAGGTGAGGTTTGGGTTTGAAAATCAGCGAAAGCTACATATAATCAAAATTATCTTTGAAAATATTTTAGGAAGTTCCCATGATGGAGAAGGGCACAATTTTTGAATAAGCTCCATGTATCTTTAAGTTGATCCTTCAGTGTTTGACAACTAACAAAGGATCAGTGAAATGCACATAATTAACTGGCTCTCAAGGCTGCACGGCACTGGAGTGACTTTGAGGAGATACCCCACATCCAAGGGCAAAGGAGAAGCCCAATCAAGGAGGGGTGAAATCACGAACTTGCATTTAGAATCAAACCCCATACCCGCCAGAGACACTCAAAGAACTCAAACAAACCTTGGGCAAACAAGGACCCAGAGACCCCACAGACTCTGAGACAGAACTGTATTTGAGTGTCTCCTGTGGGGTATGGGTCACCAGTGGGCTGCTGCAGGGGCAGGGGCTCTGGGTGCAGTAGACCTGGGTATGGCATAAGCCCTCTTGGAGGAGGTCACCATTACCTCCACAGTAGAGCCGCCAGAATACAGGACTGCAGAAACAGACTCTTGGAAGGCACAAACAAAACCTTGTGCACACCAAGACCTAAAAGAAAGCAAGAGTGACTCCACAAGAGACTGACCAAGACTTGCCCGTGAGTGTCCAGGAGTCTCCAGTGGAGGCGTGGATTGGCGGTCACCAGTTGCAGGATTGGGGTCTATGAGAGCAGCAGTGTGTACATGGGACCTTTTGAAGGAGGACACCATTATCTTAATTAACTCTATCATAGTTTGGCCTCAGGTAAAATAACAGGAAAGGAACATAGCCCCACCCATCAACAGAAAATTAGATTAAAGATTTACTGAGCATGGCCCTGCACATCAGAACAAGACCCAGTTTTCCCCCACAGTCAGTATCTCCCACCAGGAAGCTTCCATAGGCCTCTTATCCTTCTCCATAAGATGGTAGACAAAATGAAAACCACAATCACAGAAAACTAACCAATCTAATCACATGGACCATAGCCTTGTCTAACTCAATGAAACTATGAGCCATGCCACGTAGGCCACCCAAGACAGACAGGTAGTGGTGGAGAGTTCTGACAAAATGTGGTCCACTGGAGAAGAGAATGGCAAACCACTTAATTATTCCTACCTTGAGAACACCATGAACAACATGAAAAGGCAAAAAAGATAGGAAACTGAAAGATGAAATTTCCAGGTTGGTAGGTACCCAATATGCTGTGGGAGAATAGTGGAGAAATAACTCCAGAAAGAATGAAGTTCAGTTCATTTCAGTTCATTGCTCAGTCTTGTCTGACTCTGAGACCCACGAACTGCAGCAAACTAGGCTTCCCTGTCCATCACCACTCCCGGAGTTTACTCTAATGTCCATCCAGTCAGTGATGCCATCCAACCATTTCATCCTCTGTTGTCCCCTTCTCCTCCTGCCTTCAAGCTTTCCCAGTATCAGGGTCTTTTCCAGTGAGTCAGTTCTTCTCATCAGGTGGCCAAAGTATAGGAGCTTCAACTTCAGCATCAGTCCTTCCAATGAATATTCAAGACTGATTTCCTTAAGGATTGCCTGGCTGGATCTCCTTGCAGTCAAAAGGACTCTCAATAGTCTTCTCCAACACCACAATTCAAAAGTATCAATTCTTTGGCACTCAGCTCTTTATAGTCCAACTCTCACATCCATGCATGACTACTGGAAAAACCATAGCTTGGAATAGATGGACCATTCTTGGCCAAGTAATGTCTCTGCTTTTTAATATGTGGCCAAGTTGGTCATAACTTTTCTTCCAAGGAGCAAGTGTCTTTTAATTTCATGGCTGCAGTCACCATCTGCAGTGATTTAGAAGCCCAGAAAAATAAAGTCTGTCACTGTTTCCATTGTTTCCCAATCTATTTGCCATGAGGGATGGGACCAGATGCCATGATCTTAGTTTTCTGAATGTTGAGTTTTAAGCCAATGTTTTCACTCTCCTCTTTTACTTTCATCAAGAGGCTCTTTACTTCTTTGCTTTCTGCCATAAGTTTGGTATCATCTGCATTTCTGAGGCTATTGATATTTCTCCCGGCAATCTTGATTTCAGCTCGTGCTTCATCCAGTCCAGTATTTTTCATGATGTACTCTGCATATATGTTAAATAAGCTGGGACACAGTATACAGCCTTAATGTACTCCTTTCCCGATTTGGAACTAGTCTGTTGTTCCATGTCCAGTTCTAACTGTTGCTTCCTGACCTGCATACAGATTTCTCAGGAGGAAAGTCAGGTGGTCTGGTTTGCCAACATTAAAAATTTTTCACAGTTTGTTGTGATCCACAAAGTCAAAGGCTTTGAAAGAATGAAGAGACACAGCCAAACAAAAACAACACCCAGTTGTGGATACAACTGGTGTTGAAAGTAAAGTCTGATACTATAAAGAGCAATATTACATAGGAACCTAGAATGTTAGGTCCATGAATCAAGGCAAATTGGAAGTAGTCAAACAAGAGATGGCAAGAGTGAGCATTGACATTTTAGGAATCAGTGAAATAAAATGGACTGGAATGCATGAATTTAACTCAGATGGCCATTATATCTACGACTGTGGGCAAGAATCCCTTAGAAGAAATGCAGTAGCCATCATAGTCAACAAAAGAGTCCAAAATGCAGTACTTGGATGCAATCTCAAAACAACAGAATGATCTCTGTTCATTTCCAAGGCAAACCATTCAATATCACAGTAATCCAAGTCTATGCCCCCACCAGTAATGCTCAAGAAGCTAAGTTTAACAGTTCTATGAAGACCTGCAAGACCTTCTAGAACACCCAAAAAAGATGTCCTTTTCATTATAGGGGACTGGAATGCAAAAGTCAGAAGTCAAGAAACACCTGGAGTAACAGGAAAATTTGGCCTTGGAGTACAGAATGAAGCAGAGCAGAGGCTAATAGAGTTTTGCCAAGAGAATGCACTGGTCATAGCAAACACCCTCTTCCAACAACACAAGCAAAGACTCTAAACATGGATATCACCAGAGGGTCAGTGCAGAAATCAGATTGATTATATTCTTTGCAGCGAAAAATGGAGAAGGTCTGTACAGTCAGCAAAAACAAGAGCAGGAGCTGACTGTGGCTCAGATCATGAACTCCTTATTGCCAAATTCAGACTGAAATTGAAGAAAGTGGGGGAAACCACTAGATCATTCATTTAGATCATGAATGATCTAAATCAAATCCCATATGATTACACAGTAGAAGTAACAAATAGGTTCAAGGGCCTAGATCTGATAGAGTGACTGAAAAACTATACATGGAGGTTCATAACACTGTGCAGGAGGCAGTGATCAAGACCATCTCCAAGAAAAAGAAATGCAAAAAAGGCATAATGGTTGTCTGAGGAGGCCTTACAAATAGCTTTGAAAAGAAGCAAAACAAAAGGCAAACGAGAAAAGGAAAGATCTACTCATTTGAATGCAGAGTTCCAAAGAATAGCAAAGAGAGATAAAAAGACTACCTCAGTGATCAATGCAAAGAATTAGAGGAAAACAATAGAATGGGAAAGATGAGAGATCTCTTCAAGAAAATTAGAGATACCAAGAGAACATTTCATGCAAAGATGGGTGCTGTAAAGGAAAAAAAAATGATATTGACCTAATAGAAGCAGAAGATATTAAGAGATGGCAAGAATACACAGAAGAAATACACAAAAAAGAACTTCATGACCCAGATAACCAAGATGATGTCATCACTCATCTAGAGCCAGACATCCTGGAATGCGAAGTCAATTGGGCCTTAGGAAGCATCACAAAGAACAAAGCTAGTGAAAGCAATGGAATCCCAGTTGAGCTATTTCAGATCCTCAAAGACGATGCTTTTAAAGTGCTATGCTCAGTATTCAAGGACATTTGGAAAACTCCTCAGTGGCTACAGGACTGGAAAAGGTCAGTTTTCATTCTAATCCCAAAGAAAGGCAATGCCAAAGAATGCTCAAACTACCGCACAGTTGCACTCATCTCACATGCTAGCAAAGTAATGCTCAAAATTCTCCAAGCCAGGCTTCAATAGTATGTGAATCACGAACTTCCAGATGTTCAAGCTCAATTTAGAAAAGGTAGAGCAACCAGAGATCAAGTTGCTGACATCCGTTGGATCATCTAAAAGCAAGAGAGTTTCAGAAAAACATCTACTTCTTCTTTATTGACTTTGCCAAAGCCTTTGACTGTGTGGATCACAACAAACTGTGTAAAATTCTTAAAGATGGGAATACCAGACCACCTGACCTGTCTCCTGAGAAATCTGTATGCTGGTCAGAAACAACAGTTAGGAATGGACACGAAACAACAGACTGGTTCCAAATCGAGAAAGGAGTATATCAAGGCTGAATTACTGTCACCCTGCTTGTTTAACTTATATGCAGAGTACATCATGAGAAACGCTGGGCTGGATGATGCACAAGCTGGAATCATGATTTCCAGGAGAAATATCAATAACCTCAGATATGCAGATGACACCCCCCCCCTCCTTATGGCAGAACTTGAAGAAGAACAAAAGAGCCTCTTGATGAAAGTAAAAGAGTAAAAGTGAAAAAGTTGGCTTAAAACTCAACATTCAGAAAACTAAGATCATAGCATCTGGTCCCATCCCTTCATGGCAAATAGATTGGGAAATAATGGAAAAAGTGACAGACTTTAGTTTTTTGGGCTCCAAAATCACTGCCTATCATGACTGCAGCTGTGAATTTAAAAGATGCTTGCTCCTTGAAAGGAAAGTTATGACCTAGACAGCATATTAAAAAACAGAGACATTACTTTGCCAACAAAGATCCATCTATTCAAAGCTATGGTTTTTCCAGTAGTCATGCATCGATGTGAGAGTTGGACTAAAAAAAGCTGAGCACTGAAGAGTTGATACTTTTGAACTGTGGTGTTGGAGAAGACACTTGAGGGTCCCTTGGACTGCAAGGAGATCCAACCAGTCCATCCTAAAGGAAATCAGTCCTGAATATTCATTGGAAGGACTGAAGTTGAAGCTGAAGCTCCAATCCTTTGGCCAGCTGATGAGAAGAACTGACTCATTGGAAAAGACCCTGATGCTGGGAAAGCTTGAAGGCAGAAGGAGAAGGGGACAACAGAGGATAAGATTGTTGCATGGCATCACTAACTCAATGGACATGAGTTTGAGTAGGCTCCTAGAGTTGGTGATGAACAGGGAAGCCTAGTGTGCTGCAGTCCATGTGGTCTCAAAGAGTCAGACATGACTGAGTGACTGAACTGAACAAGACGTAAGCCTTACAGTCCAACCTTTTCTATGTCTGGCTAATATTTCACATTGGAAAAACAGTTTGATCAACATGATGTAGAAAGTTTATTCACTGTCTTGTCTGCAGAAGTTTGATAATTCTTTGGCTGAATACCTTGTGAAGGAGTCATTTACAGGTAGAGATCATGTGATATAAAAATAAGTAAATGATAAATAGATATAAATAAATATATTTTAAAATTAGTATCATGATGCTTTCTCTGTGAGAGGCATATGGGTACTAAGCCTGCTGTGGGAAAAATATCTTCTAACCTCCAATCTCATGCTCATTCTTGGATATAGGTCCCTGAGCACAGTGGGAATCAGAACTCACACCAGGTTAATTGTTGTATTCTTCCTTTTTTTCTATTTTATTGAAAGGGTATATTTAAATATGTATAAATTATATGTATTTATTTCCAGTGATCTCATGATATTGATGCCAAACACCTGTAAACTTTTTATGCATTCATGGCATCTATAGATTGAGATCGAAAGTTCAGGATTTCTCAAACAGACAGCCTGCAAGCCAAGGCCTACAAAGCAGTGGAGTGGAATATGGAAAGCCTGTCATAGAATATTGAAGATGAAATAAATATATTTCTGCTGAAACCCATAAACCTGTCATTTTGAGTTGCCAATGATAAGCCAGTATAAGAAAGTCTACATGATTTTTTAAATAACTTCTTATCCCTTTTATGGACTATTTTCTGATAATAGAACTGGATAGCTTTACAACCTTTATTGTCATTTGATTCCTGTTCTCTCTTTAGGATGTAGTTGATCATGAGTATTAGGCAATTCTGGAATGTTCATTTACCTTCACAAATAACAGTGAAAGTGAAAAATTTTATGTCACTTGAATAGAGCCCAATGAACTTTTCAGGCATGTGATTAAAGACTAGGCAATAATCAATTTTCCTATAATCTATTTTCGTCCTTATCCCTTCCTTTCTCTATTACCTATATTGCTCTGCCAAATCAATAGAATTTTTGTAAAAGAACACAATTCTAAAGTAAAAGGCATGATTTAGTCTCTCTTACTTCTTAATCTCAGAATCAGACCAACCTATCAACCTGTTCTTAATGTCTCTGAATAAGCTAACCCTGCCTCTTGCCTAAGGGTGCTCTGGGAGATGATTGAAAATATTAAGATATGAAAACATGCTGGAGTTGTAATAAACAACTCAGCAATATGCCTTCTAAGGTGGACAGATTCTTGGTAGGCAGCCCTAATTATTGCAGTCTCTTTTAGGTGTTCTAATGCACTCAGCTGAATTATGCACCACACTGCTTCTGAATGACACAGCCATTTCTGAGTCCATTAATATGGAAGATTTCAGCCAAATGCTCTTAAACGATAGCTTCTCTTTATTTGTAATTTCAGACTCTATTGATTTCCTTCTGTTCCCTTCATTATGATTTCGATTGATTACCTTGGCAACTGCAATAACAATGATTGCACTTGACACTGTCTGAGACTCTTGAGATGGTATTTGAATAGGAATGGTATAATTTGGGGGAAAGTGCCTGTGAGAATCTGTCATTAACAGTACACTTACACTTTACTTTTATTGACTTTCCTCTCTTTTGAGTAGGCCCTTGTCACAGAGTTGGCTGTTAACAGAGCTACAGTAGTTGTTCAGATTTCTGCAACTCTTCAGAGGGTAAAAATTCTTATTATCAAAGAGAATGGGATGGGCTTGCATATGTATATATACATACACATATACACATGAAAATATAATGTGTATGTGTGAGTGTATAACTCTTGTCATTTTGCCAATGCTACTGGTTCTGTGACTTGCCATTCAGGTCAGCATTGCAGCTGGGGTAGGTATTCCGTGGTGGTTGAACTTTTAGGGCATTAGACCTTAGATTAAATGTTCCAGCCAAGATTTGATAATGAATTCTGCCCAATGTCTTCAGTAGGCTTTAAAAAAAAAGAAACAAACTTGCTTTATGTCATTGTCACACTACAGAATTTAAAATCCAGAGGCTCCACTGTGGATTTGCAAACTTTGAATTTTATGCAAGTTCTTATGTCTCCACTTCTGCTCAGCTGGCCCTTCCTGAAAGTCTGTTTTCTATATGAGATTCTTGGAGAATAACATCTATGCAATGGGGAAGACATCCATGTCATACTCTTCTATGCTTTTCTTTCTTCCAGTGTTGTTTTCAGTAAGTTGTCACTCATTTGTCCTGTTGATAATAGTGCAGGTTTTCTGAAAGGAGGATGTTTTTGTTGAATTGCAGAGCTATACAAGAACTCAGGAATACTGAGTTTCAGCAGTTTTCTTCTGAGAGACCCATTCCTTGGAAAAGACATAACACTCTAGGTATCCACCAAAATGTTTGGCTTATTTATATGAGATTTGCCAGGAAGCCTCAGTGTACTGGGAAGAATCATGGATTAGAACTCCATAGACTTGGTTTCTAGGCTCATCTTTGCCATGGACTTTGTGACTTTTTGCAAATCACTTTATACTTCTAAACCTCAGTTTACTCATTTGTAAAATAAGAGGATTAGATCTGATGATGCCTAAGACTCTTTATAACTATATTTTTGTAAAACATTTGACAGTGTAACTTGGTGAGCCAGCTTATCATATATAAATGCCAATGAATTTAAGTAGAAGAGGAAGTGTCTGGCATAAAATATGCTTAGTATTTGTAGAATCTGCACATTTGAAAGCAAACAAGCAAACAAACAAATAAATATCAAGGAGTTTTCTGGAGTTCAAGCTATTTCCTGTTCCTCTTCAAAATCATTCATCCTTGACCATCTGTACAGCACCATTGCTTTTGTTGAGCTGCAAGCTAATTAGATTTGATCAACTATTTCCTGTTTGGGAGACACAAGATTCTAGTTCCATCCTGAATATACAACCAGTTTTAGTTTGCTTTTTCTTAGTTTTGCACCCAGTGGATTGTGAGGATTAGTGTATAGGGATTAAGCAGAGAAAGCCTCTGCAGCTCCATATCAGAGAATGGTATAAAGCTTTTCATGGTTATGTAGCTAGATCAGTGAATGAGCTGAGATTTCAGTGACACAACTCTGAGGCAACCCTGTGAAGCAAAACCAGTTAGGATGCTATGTGTTGATTGTATATTGTATATTTAATTATGGAAGGTGAGACAGGAGAGGAGAAGAACAAGTAAAGGTCAGTCTGTAAAGAAAGACAAAGGAAGAGAAAAAGCAAAGAAGGCAGACTTGGGCAAAGACTGATTGTCAGATTCAGCAGCAAGTTCTCCTTTCAGAGAAGTCTGTTTTTTCACAGAACTGTAGGTTCTCATTTGGTTTTGACATAGCCCATCCCTCATCACTGCCAAAAGCAAAATCAGTGTCTTACGGATGAAAAGTCTTCATGTTTACCATGTTTAAGGATGCCAATCATTCACCAGCCTCAATATTCAGACTCACTTGTCTGTCGGTAATCATACTGCCAACAACCCTAAAAAGGAGTCTGGAGTATACAGTGGATGGATGACAGCTAAATTCCTTGACAACACTGAAGAGTCAAGGGAAGATATAATTTTAATCACAGAAGCCAGATGTGAAAGGAGCTTACCCTTTCTCTTTAACATTCCCTACTCATATCTCATTGTCACCTAACACAACCCCTACACATGGGGATCTTGGCTGATTAAGAGAGGGTTGGTGACAACCACTTTATGATGAAACACTGCTGGAAGATTAGAAGAAAAGAAAGGAGATTTACAGCCTACATTCTTGACTTCCACTGCTCTTTGCAATTGCTTCCTTCCTAAACTAAAAGACCAATTTATAACGAAGACGACTTTTACAACAGAGATAACTAGACTAGACTCTACCGGTATAGACTTGAATAATGTAATTAGTTTTATATGGAGGTTTCATATACAATATACCATTTGATTCTCACAAGAATACCAAGGGGCAGATATTATTTTTCTCTTATGTCAGTGGGAGGACAGGCTCACAGAATTTGGTGGGGTTTATGAAGACAGTAAGAGACAAAATTGGGAGTTGAAAGCTAGTATTATATCAAGTTAGAAAATTCTTTCCATTATTACATAGCTTCTTCCAGGAAGACAAAGCTCTGTACTTAGAAAAACCATATCTGAGAGAGCATGTCAGGATAGAATGGGAGGAACTGTGGAGGAGTTGAGGTGACATCTGCCTTGGGTAAACATTGATTTTTGGATCTTGGATACTGGTTGCTAAAAAGCAGGGACTTTTCTTGGCATTGATTCCAAGACTTTACATTAAGCCTGGGATCTTTCTTCTGCTGTCAGTACTTCCATGCTGGCATCGCAGAGCACTCAGTGGCTAACAGATCCAGGAGCCTGGCACAGATCTTTGGAATGAACAGATATTCCTTGTGTTGGTGCCCCTTTGTAATGGTTGCTCACTTCCTCATTCCACTGCCAGGGAATGTGTCCTTTCATGAGGGCATTTGAAGGAGATGCTTTTTTGTTTAGTGATTTTCTGCACCAGCAGTTTCCTCATTTAGAGAGTGAAATGGATATACCTCACCTTGGGAAGTGATGTTCTAGAATCTGTTCCTTTTTCGTGAGCAGCCAGGTGGCAGGAAAATTGCAGACATGAAGTAAAAAGGACACATCTTTGCAGACAAGAAAAGGGTCTGTGTAAAGAGTGTCAAGTCAAGGGGATGGATCATCCTGGCCATCACTTCCCAGAAGTAATATTGAAAAAAAAAAAAAAAAAAGTCAGAAGAAGAACTCTGCCTGCCAAGATTACAATAAAGGAACCCTATAGAATCTACAGTCAGCAATGTGGTTTCTGCTTGGGGTTTCTTTTTATGCCTGCCAATAGGCATTCTTGATGTTTATGTCTATGATATTTAGTGGAAAAAAAAAAACATAATGCAAGGACTATGATAGCTACATTACTGAAGATTTTGACAACCCAGGGACTAAACCAAAATGGAAACAGCCATGTGCAGGAGGCACATAAACCTGAGTTAAGTTCCCCAGAACACAGGGATCACCATGTTGGATGACAGTCATTAGGCACCATGTTGTACATGAAACAATATACTCCTTTCAAGTGCACTGTACATTAAGAGGCTGTGTGTTTTGAGGTCAAAAAATGTGGCTTAGGCATGAGATGGTTCTGAATTAAAATGCCAGCCCTGCTACTCACAAGCTGCATGGACTTGCAAGACTCATTTTAGCTTTCTGAGCCTCAGGTTTCTCATCTGTAAAATGAAAATAATTGTTCTATTTCGTAAATAAGTAAAGCACTTGATAAATTACAGATATCATTGTCACTATTTAATTCTGAAGCAATTCCATATTCGTTGTATTAGCATTATTTTTTGTTGTTCTTAGTGGTTATTTCTCTGGTCATTTGTTTTACATAGAATTGCAAAGGTCTCTTAATGAACTGGTAATAAAAAACAGAGTCAAGAGATGGCCTCCCTTCATTAGCAATGCCAGTACAGAATCATAAAATGCACTAGGCATTCATACTTATTTGGTCAGAGTGGCGTGATTTATATCCCAATTGATTGTCATCTGTTCACTGACACTGAGGTTAATCTCTGGATTCTCAAATTGCCATCACATCACATTGAACTCTTATTCATATAGCATCTCATATATTTGTAAAGTTGTTTTGAAAAGAAGACTGGCCAAGAATCTGTATTGCCTTTAAAAAAGATCATTCTCTCTTATGTAATTTCTTTTCAAGCTGATGTTTGCTCCTAGATCTAGCTCACTCCAGTTACATTCTTCATTGGTTGTTTGCAAAGGGATAGATTTCTAATCACTGACAGTGGGATTAAAATTAATGGTATTAGCAAACATATATATGGGTCTTACCATTTACTGGGCATTGTTCTAAGCACTTTAAACATATTGACTTACTCTTATAGCAGTGAATTCTCCATTATTATCTTCAATATATGAATAAATAGTACCACTCCTGGGCTAGGGCTAGAGGAGACTGTATACTGACCCCTGTGTTTTAGTAGGCTCTGCTCTGGGCTCTTCTCCAGCTGTACTTCTCTATGGGGTCAGTTCAGTTCAGTTCAGTTCAGTCGCTCAGTCATGTCCGACTCTTTGCGACCCCATGAATCACAGCACGCCAGGCCTCCCTGTCCATCACCAACTCCCGGAGTTCACTCAGACTCACGTCCATCGAGTCAGTGATGCCATCCAGCCATCTCACCCTCTGGCGTCCCCTTTTCCTCCTGCCCCCAATCCCTCCCAGCATCAGGGTCTTTTCCAATGAGTCAACTCTTCTCATGAGGTGGTCAAAGTACTGGAGTTTCAGCTTTAGCATCCGACCTTCCAAGGAACACCCAGGACTGAACTCCTTTAGAATGGACTGGTTGGATCTCCTTGCAGTCCAAGTGACTCTCAAGAGTCTTCTCCAACACCACAGTTCAAAAGCATCAATCCTTCGGCACTCAGCTTTCTTCACAGTCCAACTCTCACATCCACACATGACCACTGGAAAAACCATAGCCTTGACTAGACTGACCTTTGTTGGCAAAGTAATGTCACTGCTTTTCAATATGCTATCTAGGTTGGTCATAACTTTTCTCCCAAGGAGTAAGCGTCTTTTAATTTCATGGTTGCAGTCACCATCTGCAGTGATTTTGGAGCCCAAGAAAATAAAGTCTGACACTGTTTCCACTGTTTCCCCATCTATTTCCCGTGAAGTGATGGGACCAGATGCCACGATCTTAGTTTTCTGAATGTTGAGCTTTAAGCCAACTTTTTCATTCTCCTCTTTCACTTTCAACAAGAGGCTTTTTATTTCCTCTTCATATTCTGCCACATGAGTGGTGTCATCTGCATATCTGAGGTTATTGATATTTCTCCCAGCAATCTTGATTCCAGCTTGTGCTTCTTCCAGCCCAGCGTTTCTCATGATGAGGTTAGCATCTCCTTTTCACTGATATAGATTGAAACCTCTTGTTAATGGGTCCTGTGCTTGTATAAAATTAAGACTTTGATGAGGTGGAGAAGCCTGATTATTTCTAAGGGTGTGACCATGCCTGTTAAGAGTGGAGGGACCTGCTAGTGCCGTCCTGTCCCCTCCCCCCACCTGCTTCCTACTTCTCTTCCTACCTGCTGCTGATTGATCCTTGTAACCATTGATCTCTGTATGAATGTAGTCACTCTTTGCTTTTTTCTTTTTAAGGTGAAAAAAATTAAGAATGACAACAACAAAGAAAATAGAAATGTAAATAGAGGGGGGAAAGCATTCTAAATCATCTCCATCCAGTGAGAAGTTTCCTTCAGACCTGGTTTCCAGGGCTTATGCTCAGGGATAAACTTCCAGCCAGGATCTAGACATATTTAAATGAGCTTCTAAAGTACACCCAGGGTCATTTTGAATAGGGTTCCGCTTGTAGCTCAGTCGGTAAAGAATCTGCCTGCAATGCAGGAGAACTTGCTTCAGTTCCTGGGTCAGGAAGATTCCCTGGAGAATGAAATGGCAACCCACTCCATTATCCTTGCCTGGAGAATCCCCATGGACAGAGGAGCCTGGCAGGCTACAGTCCATGGGGTCACAAATGAGCTTCTAAGTACAACCAGAATTATTTTCGATAGCTTTTCCTTTCTGAGTTTCTGCGAGAAAGGCCCAGTCCTTCAGTTCAGAAAGAACATGTCATATCTTACGTATCGTTCTAGAAGTCTCTTGTAGAGATAAGTTGGTGATTTACTGGAAAACTGTGTTATCTAGATCACAGCTTCTCAGGCTTTGTGATCCTGATTCTAGTGTAGCCCTGTTCAGTTCAGTTCAGGTCAGTCGCTCAGTCATGCCCAGTCCTTTGCTTAGCCATGGTACACCTCTGTAAACTGTAGAGAGCTGATAGTGCTGAAGAGTCATTCTTGCCTAGAGACAAGCAGATTCTATCCACTGACTTCTCTCTCTGACTGAGAAGAGCTACTTTTGCCCCCACTGGCACGTTGCTTTCCTTGTGTCTGATCTACAAATGGCTGTGTTCTGTGGACTCTCCTTTGATCTGGTTGCAACATCTGACCAGTTCCCTCATTAAAGAGTTGAATAAAGTCTTTAACACATGTTCACTTTATATCCATGTAAGAGTCATGAGTTTCTCTCTTTTGAAAATTATCCCTAATGCTTTCTTCTAGTTTGCGGATTAGGAATCCTCTCCTGGCAAGCACCTGTTAACCAGTATCACCTGCCAAGGTGTAGATAAATAGACAGTGTTTGCTTTCTTATTTCTACAACTTAATCTCACCCTAATACCTATGTTAAATTTCATGTTAATGCACTTGAGAATTCTTGGGAGTAGAGAATAATGATGTCTTTCTGGATTGGGAAAATATTTTTAAATAGCCCCAAGGCACAGTGTTCTACATAACAGCATAAAGACAGAAGTTACAGCATTCCTACCATCTCTCCTTCTTTATTACCTCTAGCTAATATTCTTTGCACAATCAAAGTTGATTATTTGCTGATGGCATGAAATAAAATGTTCCTTTATTTCGTTCTGCCTATCCCTCTTAAGAATAAGCACATAAATATCACACCTGTTTTGAACTTTTGCAGACTGAAATAATTGGCCAAAGAAACAAAGTTTTAGAAAGTGAAAACTGTATACTTCTCTGAGAACATTAATGCAAAATGTTCTTTCTGCTTGACTGACTAGAATGAAGCCTGATGTAGACAGAGCATAACTCTATTACTCAATGATGGTTGTTTAGTATAATGTGGTCTCTCCTGAAATAGGTTGAAGAAGCTAATAGAATTAGTTGATTATAATTAGCGTTGATGGGATCGGCAGATGAGGTTGGCACAATAAACCATGTCTTTGAATACGGCAGGCACAGTCGGCTGCTTCTCTGGTCCTGTACTGTGTCATCTTGAGCTTACAGCTGGGCATTCTCTCCAGAGCATGGCAGCCCTTCTAAAAGTCACTCACTATGTGCAGTTCCCTGGAAAAGCAAGTAAACTGTGTAGTTCTATTTTATTAGGGAATAGAGCCCCCATTTCTGCTTATTTTTCATCAATTAATAAACATTATATGACCAGCCTGGAACATTCCGTGGACAGAGGAGCCTGGCAGGCTACAGTCTTTAGAGTAGCAGAGTCAGACATGACTGAGCATACACACACACATGCACGCACACACACACACACACACAATGTGACCAGGAGTGTTCTTAAAAGTGCTGCCAGGGATAGAGAAGTATGTATATGCATGACAGCACCTGGCCCCATAGAACCAGCTGGAGAGAGAAAACTAACCAACTTATAGCAATGAGAAAACAAATTGGTTGTTCATCTGGGATACTGATTTTAAGCACAATAGCCATGTGTAGAAGAATGATAATGAAAAATTGCCTGAGAGAAAAGGGAAATTTGAGTTATACATTGCAGGATATGAAAGTTGGATATTCCCGGTAGAGGATACAGGGTGAGCAGAGGCACAAAGGTGAGAAGAGCATGGCATTATGGAATTTACGGCAAAGTGGAGCTGACTGGTATGAAGAATGTAGTGCATGGAATATTAGGAAGCCAGTTTGGGTTGGAGAGGGAAGAAATAAGGATCTCAGATGACATGGAGAGATGGACAGAGAATTTGGTGTCAGAATCAATCTTGGGAACTGGAAGTAGGGAATAACACAGTGAACATGATGACTTACACGGTGATTTGAAAAGGAAAGTTCAAACAGGTAATAAACAAGGTGGACAATGCCTAGAGCCTTGAAAGGGAATAGCATTGTTGGAATAGAAAGAATAGAAAATCTAGTACATATTTCAAAGGAACAAACAGCAATACTTTAATTCAATAAAACACATAATTACTGGCTATATCTCTATACAACAACTTCTCAGGTGGCTCAAGTGGAAAAGAATCTGCCTGCCAGTACAGAGGACTCAGGAGCTGTGGGTTTGATCCCTGGGGCAGAAAAATCCCCTGGAGAAAGAAATAGCAACCCACTCCAGTATTCTTGCCTGGGAAATTCCGTGGACGGAGGAGCCTGGTGGGCTTCAGTACATGGGATTGCAAAGAGTCGGACATGACTAAGGATGTGCACACACACATTCCTATACAACAAACTATGAAAAGCATTGCAGGAAACCTTCAGAGAAACAAGGCTGTGTATCATGAGTGTAAAATCTGGAATGGGGTTTGCAGATATATAGTGGTGAGCTCAGTACTGAGCAATACGAATCTGTACATACTGCTAAAAAGAGTATTAGGGGTATTCAGAGAGGATAGGTATGTATTTTATCTGAGGTAATTAGTTGAAGTTTCATGAAGACTCACTAATGCTATGAAACAAAAAGATCTGGAAAAGCTAGAAGCATCATGCTCACGGCATACTTGGGAGTACAATTTAGGAACACCTGCAGAGGCAGAATTGAAGTTTAGGGTATATAGTTCAGGGAGTAGGATGAGGGGAGAGAGATAAGGCAAAAAGTGTGGAAGTACAAAATTATAGAAGGTCTAAATCTCAAGGAGAAGAAAGGTATACTTTACCATGAAGCCAATGAAGGCATCTCACAAGCGTTTTGAGCAGAGAAATCAACTGATCAAATTGGTGCATGACAATGATATCCTTGACCAGGCATTGAGAATGAATTATGGGAAGCTGTTGGAGGAGGAATTGGTGGTGATGAGGTCAGCTTGAAGTTGACTGGAAGCTGTGAAAATAATCACAATGAAAGAAACAATTTAGGAATACCTGCAGAGGTAGAACCTTAAATTGACTATTAATTGGATGTAAAATTGATTGGCAATCATTTAACTAAGATTTCTTGTTTATTTAAGTGAGTGGATGGTAACATCTGAACAGAAATAAGAAACATGGAACTAAAGCAAGTTTGGGACATATGAAAATGAAGTTTTGTGTGAACATTCTGAGTTTGAAATACTAAGAGGGCATTATGTTAATATATAAAAGAAATATAAAATATTTGCTCAGAGTCTAGAGGAAAAGTCAAGGATGTAGTCAAAAGTAAAACCAGAGACTCAGTGTTACCGCACCTGTGTGCCTGAAACTTATGTTGCTGTTGTCCAGTCACTAAGTTGTGTCTGGCTCTTTGCAGCCCCATGGACTGCAGCACACCAGGCTCTCCTGTCCTCCGCTATCTCCTAGAGTTTGAGTCTTTGGCATTTAATGACATTTCTTCCAAATGAGCACATGGAAGAGATGGGGTGTGGATTGGACCAGTACCTTGGGAGTAAAAACATTTAATAGACAAAAAAGAGGGGAAATCATTGAAGGAGTTAAGGATTAGGAAGATAACCAAGGATTGTGGCATTAGTAAGGCCAAATGTTAAGATGCTTTCTAGAATGAGAGGTTGGTCATATATGCTGAGAAATACCATTGAATTTAGCATTCAGGGAGCCCATGGTGATTGTAGTGGAGCACAGTTTTGTTTTGTTTTTAATTGAGATACAGTTGTTTTGCAACATTGTGTTCGGTTCTGCTGTACAGTGAAGGGACTCAGTTACAGGTATACATGTATTCCTCTATTTTTGGATTTCGTTCCCATTTAGGTCACTGCAGTGCTACACAGCAGGTTTTCATTAGTTATCTATTTTATGCATATTTTATGTATCATTCTCAATCTCCCAACTCATCTGATCCCTCCTTCCCCCTCTTAGTGTCTTTGTTTCTGTCTTGCAAACAGGTTCATCTGTACCACTTTTCTAGATTCCACGTATATGCGTTAATATATGATTTTTTTTTCTCTTTCTTACTTCACTTTGTATGACAGTCTCTGGGTCCATCCATGTCTCTACAAATGATCCAGTATCATTCCTTTCGCTGAATAATATTCCACTGGATATATGTACTATGTCTTTATCCACTCATCTGTTGGGACATTTAGGTTGTTTCCATGATCTGGCTATTATAAACAGTGCTACAGTGAACATTGGGTGCATGGTTAGTTGAGGGTTTTTTTTTCCTTAATTTTGGTTTTCTTATGTTATATGCCTAGTAGTGGGATTGCTGGGTCATAATGGAGTACAGGTTCAAGTGATTTTGTGTGGGGGAAAGTCAGATTATACCAGGTGACAAAAAATGGGAAGCAAAGCAAGAATTTCATTGAGGGTACAGTTAGTCTTTCAAAGTGTTTAGCACTGAAAAAGGGAAAGGGGACCATGTCAACGTGCAGGGGCAAAGAATTCCCAAGAGGAACTCAAAGTAACTTTATATGAATGGGGGAATCAATGGAAAACAAAGACTGAAGATGAAGAAGAGGTGTGGGGATGATTGATGAAGGAGCAATGCGAAAGAATGCCGTGAAAGCAAACTTAAGAGGTTAGCCTAAGGGAAGAGGCAAAAACACCTCTTCTCCCTCTTAGCCATTGTTTGACTAAGTTCATTTAACTTTTTAACCAAGTTGTTGGACCCTTAGATAAAACTATATAAATTGTGCTTAGGGAGCCTATAGCTATATGATGCCTTTTATCCACAGTTTGAACCCAGTTAATTCAGTTTTATATTTTTTGAGTTGACCCTGTTTCCTCAGACTTGGCTCCTGTCCCTCAAATAACAGTCTGTCTGACAGTCTATGGACTGTATGGCTGGCTTTCAATTTTATTTTAATACCTGGAACCCCTCTGAGATCACCTTGAGCTCCACAGCCAGCCGATTCCCCTTGCCCTGGTTTGCCCAGTAAAGCTCCCTGTGAAACCACTCTGGGCCTTGTTTGTCTTGGAGGGTATCAGAGACCAGAGAGTCAACACTAGAATGAACAGGTTGAGAACTGTTCAAAAGTTCAAGCGTTAGCTAGATGTCCCTGAAGCAAAAAAATCTTTCCAACTCTGAAATATTGGTGTTCTTTGGGGAACAAGATCTGCTTAGAGGAAAAAGTGCTGATTAGAGGAAGAATTTTATTAAGATTGATGTGATTATGTAACATCCAGGCACAGATGTCCTTTAGCTAGTTTAAAATATGGCATCAGTGTCATTGGTGCCCAGATAAGACGTATACATCTTCTCTATTATAAAAATTGACCCTATTAACCATCTTTAAAATTAATTTACATATATATATGCACACATACATATACACACTCATACATACATACATATATATACTACTTAGGGGTTGACTTGCTCCCTCTCTATCTTCTATGTCCCTCTCTTTCATATATATATTACATGTAATACATATATATGAAATGACATATATATAAGCATATATATGTGTGTGTGTATGTATGTTGTTGAGGAGGATGTGGATGGAACCAAAGATAATATATACCTACCCGAGTATTTGTATGTATGTACATATGTATGTATGTGAATATATATGATACACATATGTACATATTATGGCATGTAGAGAGTTACATATTATGTTCAGTGCCATCCTCATCTTCCACAGTGTTTCATTTTTATGTATGTATGTCCCTTTCACTTTGTCACCAAATTGACTTAAACTTCCAAAGGATAGGCACCATGTGTTTGTGTAATTTTCTCCAAGCAAAGAGTGTTATGAGCTCAGTTAATTATTTCTTCCAATGATGATGAATTGCTTCCAAAATGAGTGTGTAGGCTCAGTCTTACTGTACTTCGTTTAAAGAAACAAGATTTCAAATAAGCCACAGCTTCCTGCGAAGAGCTGTGGTTGAATGTGTACTGCCTACATCCAGTCTCTAGCAGGCAGGCTGAAGCAAAGCAGCTTAAAACGTTGTGGGAGGCTCTTATTACCTTGAAAGACTCAACTTTTCGTTGCAAAGAGACTTCATTTTAAAAAGACCAATGCTGTAGAGCATTGTTGGGCTTTCTGTTTTGCTTTCGTTTTCACTTATTGCTATAAGCGTAAGTCATTAGGAAGATTCACACCACCAAAGGACCGTGGAGAATTGACTGAAATAGAGCAAAATCATCGAGTAACCAATGGTTTTCTATTTGTACAAGTGTTGAATTAGCACATCTAAGACATCTGTGGAAATGAGCAGATTTGATACACTCCTTTAAGGGGAACATCCAGGAAATCCTTCTGACATGGAAACTACAGATTTGGCCCCATGTTCCCCTCATAAGTTAGCCTCCTGTCAGTGAAATGTAATAAAAAGAAAATATGATATCTGGCTATGCTAGATTCACCAGCGCAACTAAAGTTCTTCCCATAATACTGACTGTCTGAGCCACTGAGTCTTAAAACAAACTGTTTAATCCCCTTCTAGGTAAATATTCTCTGCATGCCAGGTGCCTCCTGCAACAATGGTTACAAGCTTAGCTTCTGCAATTCAACTGCTTTCGCACTGCCTGCATTCAACCCCACTCTGGCCCTCACTAGCTGTGTGAATTTGGGCAGGCTGTTTGAGGCTCTCAATCTTTTTTTCCCTCCCTCTGGAAAATAGTTTGTGGGATTTCTTCTGTTTCCCAGTTCCAGATCCAATGAACTCTTTTCTCCAATCTTGTATCAACACTGGGAGATAAACCATCATAGATAGAATGGAAATTTAGTTTATTATCCAAAATGGGGCACATGAGAGTGAAAGGGAAGGGGCTATCCATATAAGAAAAGGGTATATAAACTGATCTGTTTCCCAGCAAACCCAGAAATATGGTCATCCTTTAAATGGACTGTGAGAGTGGGTTCATTTTCCCTCTGACATTGCACTTCAGCTGGCTGCCAGGAGAATGGAAGAAGAGAAGGGAATGGTGCCAGGGTATTGATTTTCCTGGTTTCTGTTTGTGGCATTGCTGTCAACTGGCTAAGGCCATTGACAAAGGTCACAAGAGCAATCGGGTGCGTTTGTCCAGGCAGCTCTTTCCATTTTCCAGGAACTGCTTCCTTTCCTTAGCCCTGAGGCCGGGGGATGGTTAACTATGCCTTCTATGAGCATCACTAGAGTACCATTGTATTTGTGTTTTCCATACACCATTCCTGTGACTTTCTAAACAGCACCCTTTATAAATTCTCTTCAGATGATTCCCATTTGAGAATGCTTTATTTATTACAGGATGCTAACAGTATTTGTGCAAACTTCATAGAGTTCCTGATTGAGATAATCCATGAAACACTCAAAACAGCAAGTGAGCATGCAAAATTAGCAACTATAAATTGCACCCTGCAAGGCATTTTTGTATGCATTGTGCCATTTGGCCGCCAGAATATACATGACAGGAGGATAGCATTTTGTTTCCAGCTAAGAGTTAAGGAAATTGAAACTAATTAAGTTAAATGACTTACCCAAGTGTATGGCTCCAAATAATAGATTTGATATTTGAACCCAGGACCCTTGAGTCCAAAGCCATATTCTTCCTACTGTGCTGCATTGTACTAATTTAAAACATTACTTTTAAATCAAGAAAGTATCATCAGGTTGTTCTTCAGATTTCTCAGATGTGAAATACCATCATCAAGCATACGGAATTGCTTTTCAGTTTTAATATTTTAAAAATATCATGGTTAACTTACTGGAACAGAAGGAAGGTAAGATGTACAGCAAAGGGGAGGGAGATCTACTGCAGTGATAAACTCCAAATGGCTCCTGCCCTCACTAGGCTTTTCTCGTAAATGTAAGATCATGGTGATGTGTGCTGTGATTCTGAGTGATCAACTTGCACACACATGCACACATCTCCAAAATGCTTGCCAAGTACTTCTGGAACCCTTCAAAAGGGTGTCTCACAAAGCAGTCCATCAACTAGGATCCCTAAAAAAAAACTGTTTTCTTCCTCCACTGCTCTTGTTCCCTCTCCTTGACGTTACTGTCTTCAAAGCAGCTTGGAGAAGTCTTGTCATTGCCCCTGCTGATGGTGCTGTGATCAGAGTATGTGCCAAGGAAACTATGTCCAACTGTTCAAGTGTTTTTAAATCTTCGCAGAACAAACAGAAGGGCCTCCTGCATTTTCTTAACCACACCTGGTCAGCTGGACCTGGACACAGTAATCTCTGTGCTACCGTTTCACAAATTCCCAAGAATCCTTCCATCAGTTTCTGGTCCCTGTCCCTCAAACCACGAGAACTCAGACTCTGTCCATCTGTCCAAGAGGCTGTTTAAGAAGTAGGCTCTATTCTTTTCCTTCTTTCCCCCTCTCTATTCAACTTCCTATTCCCAGTACTCACTCCCTTACACTGAAATCCCTGTGCCTATAAACTCCTGAGTGTAGATCCTGGGCAGCCCCCTAGCAGTCCCTGCATCCCAGTTCACAAACACCAAATGCTTTCCTACTATGACTGTTATCTTAGGTTCATTATTTTGGAGTGGGCAAAAAGCAACTACTCCTGAAACAGAAACTCTCCCCAAGCAGCTCTAATTAGCAGAAAAAAGAAAAAAAAAATGTAACATAGTGAAGGGTCTCATCTCTCTGAAGATCAGCTTGCCCATCTTCCCCCAAATACCAAGTGATATTGATGGACCCCTTGGTGGCTCAGTCGGTAGAGAATTTGCTTGCAATGTAGGAGACATGAGTTCAATCCCTGGTTTGGGAAGATCCCCTGGGGAAGGAAATGGCAACCCATTCCAGTCTTCTTGCCTGGGAAATTCCATGAACAGAGCCTGGCAGTAGCAGTCCATGGGGTCACAAGAGTTGGACATGACTTAGCAACTAAACCACTATTGATGGGCTTAGAGGACAAAATAAGAATTTAGAAACTATATTCCCACAGTACTCCTCTTGTTCGTTGACTTGATGTTTAGCTTGGGACAAGTTGTTTAACCTCACTATGTCTTTGGTTCCTCATCTGAAGCAAAAAGGAACTGAAAATACTCTCCTCACAAGGGAGTTACATGGATTAACTAATTAATGATCTAAAATTTCCATATAAATGCTAAGTAGTCTTACTATTCTTGCAGCAGCAGACTACCACTGTGTGCTCACTGCTGGGTACTGCATGTTACTCAGTCCTCCCTGGATGTCTCTGTTGACCTCATCTGAACCACAGTTCAGTTCAGTCGCTCAGTCATGTCCAACTCTTTCTGACCCCATGGACTGCAGCACACCAGGGTTCCCTGTCCATCCCCAACTCCCATAGCACAGCCTATTCTCAAACTCCCAGTGGGTCTCTGCCACCTGTGGCCTCAGGAGCAGTGTGAAATTCAAACCTCATGTCAACTCTTTCAAATATATCCTCTGTCAGAAAACAAAGTGCCAGCTATTCCATCTGACATGGACTGCCACTAGAGAGCAGCCTATTGGAATATCACTAGGCTTTTTATCCATTCCTAGAGAACTGCACTCCTCTGAGATAATTCCAAGGAAACAGGCTGGTTTGCTCTGTGTTCCCAAATATGTTGCTGACATGTATATAGTGTAGACACACATGTATACCCCCAAGATACTTACACAGAGTTCCCACGCCTGACAATCCTTGTATGTGGAAAGTCATACTTAGTCCAAAACACCAGAAACTCCTAACACCATTCTTACTTAGATTGGAGATGTATCACACAGTTCTTTTAGCAATTTATGTTTTGCTTGGACTACTTTTAAAGATTGCTTGCTTTCCTTGGGCACATATTAGCTGCCCAGGTGGCCAGCCTTCCCACTTCTATGTCTGTGCTCAACCATTCCTCTTGTCACCTTTCTCACTGTTTCCCCCTCTTTTCCACCATTTTATTCTTCCTTGGAGATCTAGCTCAAGCATCTCCTCTAGAATTCCATTCCCGACTCTCATAGACTTCATATGTCCCACCTTTATGTTGCTTTAACACTGAGTAGTGTTCATTCAGTTCTTAATATTTTCCACTTTATATTGCTATTTGCCTTTTGAAAAATGAATCCCAGATGTTAACAAGTGTCTCTTGGCAGTTTTAGAGCTAAATAATAGTATCAATTTTAAACTCCATTTAACACCTAGTGGAAATTTGAAGCCAGCCTCAGGATTTCCTCAAACACCTTAAGGAGTTACATTTCATACGGTCACATCCGACTTTTGGTTTATACTTCTTTTGAAATATTTCAGGTTATAGATCATCTTAATGCGCTAGAGTACAGTCTTTGTTCTGTTTGGGGTATACCCAAATATAAATTTTAGCTCCTTCTCGGTTTCCACAGAGTCTCCCTTCATCAATGAAAGCATTCATAATGCAGTAATTATTACCAACAAATTGAGAATAATGGAGAAGGGACCCACTTCATGGCAACACAAGCAGCTTCAAATTGAATGTTTAGTTCAGTTCAGTTCAGTTCATTTCAGTTCAGTCGCTCAGTTGTGTCTCTTTGTGGCCTCATGAATCGCAGCACGCCAGGCCTCCCTGTCCATCACCAGCTCCCGGAGTTCACCCAAACTCACGTCCATCGAGTCCGTGATGCCATCCAGCCATGTCATCCTGGGTCGTCCCCTTCTCCTCCTGCCCCCAGTCCCTCCCAGCATCAGAATCTTTTCCAATGAGTCGGGCGATCTCTATTCCTTCAGTCTTCTCACCTCCAGAGACTTTTAATTGACTGGATCATGCCCCCAGCCTCACACCAGCTGTCTGGGACCTCTCTTTCCCTGTAATTTTTTTCTTTCCTTCCTTTTCACAGCAGGACAAACTTTCTGTCAATTTCTCATGCAAAGTACCTAAGTCTTCACTTTGATTGTTTGGCTTATGAATATTTCTGCCAATCAGTTCTTACCTACTATCCTAAAATATCAAGATTTTTCCCCCTAAAGATAGTTACTTTCCAAGGGGAATCTCATGCCAACCGTTAAGATGTCATTATTCCACATTTTCCCACACCTTCTCTATCTATCCAATTATATTATTAGCTCTTCTAGGCTAGACATCCCATATAACTTTTTCATTATTCTTAATGTTCTGCACAACATAGTTTCAATTAAGGCTGATGATGGTGGTGATATTTACTGTATGTAAATACAGAAATGAATCTGGTGTGAATCTAATATAAAAGTTAAAAATTTAGGCATGATGATGATTGTGGTAATGAAGATTATATTGGTGGCCATGAACAGAAGAGTCAGAAAATGGAAAAGAAGCGATGTGCTGTTGAGTTAGGAAGACTTGAAGGTTGCCTTGGGTAGATAACCCACTACATGTGTATTTATACATTGATAATTGGAAGTAAAGTATCCTTGGTAGTTGATGTATAAAATTATCTCTAAAGTGTTGTGTTTCCCATAATGAAAATCTGTGCCAAATATTAGTCAAACAATTTCTTTTTTTCTATAAAGTTTGCCATTTGACATTATTTTAAAAATTTTACATTTTATATCAGTACTTTGAAAGATATTTTAAATGTAGACATACAATTAAAATTAAGATAGCAAACTCCTACTATCACTTCACTTAAGAAATTAAAGATAAATGGTACATTTGAAGCCTTCCAGGTGCCTTGTTGTTGTTGCTATTGTTCAGTTTCTCAGTTGTGTCTGGCTCTTTGCAACCACATGGACTGCAGCACACCAGGCTTCCCTGTCCTTCACCAGCTCCTGGGGTTTGCTCACACTCATGTCCATTGAGTCCGTGATGCCATCCAAACATCTCATCCTCTGTCCTCACTTTCTCCTCTTGCCTTCAATCTTTCCCAGCATCAGGGTCTTTTCCAATGAGTCAGCTCTTCACATCAATGGCCAAATTATTGGAGCTTCAGCTTCAACATCAGTCCTTCCAATGAATATTCAGGATTGATTTCCTTTAGGAGTGACTGGTTTGATCTCCTTGCTGTCCAAGGGACTCCCAAGAGTTTTCTCCAACACCACAGTTCGAAGGCATCAATTCTTTGGCCTCAGCCTTTTTTATCGTCCAGCACTCACTTCCATACATGACTACTGGAAAAACCATAGCTTTGACTAGACAGACCTTTGTTGGCAAAGTAATGTCTCTGCTTTTTAATACACTGTCTAGGTTTTCATTGTTTTTCTTACAAAGAGCAAGCATCTTTTAATTTCATGGCTGCAGTCACCATCCACAGTGCTTTTGGAGCCCAAGAAAACAAAGTCTGTCACTGTTTCCATTGATTCTCCATCTATTTGCCATGAAGTAATGGGACTGGATGCCAGGATCTTCATTTTTTGAATGTTGAGTTTTAAGCCAGCTTTTTCATTCTCCTCTTTCACTTTCATCAAGAGGCTCTTTAGTTCCTTTTCGCTTTCTGCCATAAGGGTGGTGTCATCTGCAAATGTGAGGTTACTGATATTTATCCCCACAGTCTTGATTCCAGCTTGTGCTTCATCCAGCCTGGCATTTCACATGATGTACTCTGCATGTAAGTTAAATAAGCAGGGTGACAATATACAGCCTTGATGTACTCCTTTCCCAATTTTGAACCAGTCTGTTGTTCCATGTCCGGTTCTAACTGTTGCTTCTTAACCTGCATACTTTTCTCAGGAGACAGGTCAGGTGGTCTGGTATTCCCATCTCTTTGAGAATTTTTTGCCTCATCCATACTGTATTCTCTTTTCTTCCCATCAGTGACAGCCTTTCTGTGATATTTTCATTTTCTGTTTATGCTTTCTTTCTCAGATTACACTATAGTAAAAATTTGTAATACAGGCCTTTTTGGAGGCAGACTTGTGGTTACAAATTCTCAGAGTCTTTATTTAACACCTAGACCAAGATGGATTCCTAGTTGTTTTCCTTTACAATGGGCAGAACTTTTTTTAATGGAAAAAGTGAAAGTGTGAGTTGCTTAGTCATGTCTGACTCTGTGACCCCATGTACTCTAGTCCACCAGGCTCTTCTCTCCATGTAATTCTTCAGGCAGAACACTGGAGTGGTTAGCCATTCTCTTCTCTAGAGGATCTTCTCGACCCAGGGGTCGAGCCTGAATCTGCCGCATTTCAGGCAGATTCTTCACCATCTGAGCCACCAGCATTCTGGTCTACTCTTTTATTGAAAATAGAACCCTTTTTGGGTTCTGATCTTACAATGAGTTATCCATTCCAACTTCACTCCATGTGTGTGCTGGAAGTCTGCCTTGTCTTAAGGGACTGTTGGAGCCATTAAAATACAAGCCCTATAGTTATTCACCCCCTCCATCTTCATCTCCCTTTCTCCCTCTACAGGGAAGCAAAAACTTCATTTTGCATTTATATTTCTGATTTCTAGTCCCCTGTTCGTTTCTGGCCTCTGGGATTTCCCTTTACTTTCTTGTGAGCTTAGCTCTAAATTTGAAAAGATGCTTATATCTTCATTTTTAAGTCTCTCATATTGTCAGAAATGTAAGTGTCCCTATAGATTTATCTTATTCAATAGTTACAATTCCCAAGAGAAACAAGTTTGTTTGCCACTTTACCAAGTTGCAACCACTAGTGTTCCATACATTCCTCAGCTGCATCAAGCACATTGAGCACTTTCCTATTTTACTTTTCTATCTGGAACACTATTTCCCAGAAACTAGAATCTTACTATATTTTAGGGCTTATTTAGTTTCACTGTTTTCTCAATGCAGAGGCATTTGCTGACCGCTCTGTTCAACGTCATCTATAGTTGGATGTATTTCTATCATCTTATTTTAGTGTCTTTACATTTCCTTATTAGAAATTATCTTTTTATTTTTTTATTTATTCACTGAATATAATTTCCACTTTCTATAGTGGGAGATCTTTGAGAGTAGGCCATGACTGTCTGACTCAATAAGATATTATACATGTCTGGATAGTCATTAGTACATAGGAAGCTTCCAATATATGCTTATCATTTCAGTCAATTAATTTTGAGTACCTATAATCTGTACCAGCACTTGGAACCAGCATGCTCAAGACCTGCATAGGCAGCTGTCTCATCCACCATCCTACCCTCAAACCCCAAAACCACAGTGGCTTTTCAGCCAGGATTGCACATTAGAATTACCTGGGGACTTTTGAAAATCCTCATGCACAGTCTAAACTTCAGACCAGCCAAGTCAGAATCAGAATTGGGTATGGCCTGAACATCAATTTTTTTAAAAACGTTTCTCCAGGTGATTTCCAGGTGCAGCCAAAGTCACCACATCCCTAACAAATGGTGATCTACCCTGAGCTTGCAGGTTCTTGTACTTTAAACTCCAAGAGGGGAGGAATTGTGAGTCTTTTCCTGCACTAGTATGTTTCCAGCATTTAGAACAGAGCCTGAGAACTGGGGGCACTAAACAATTATTATTAAATGAGTGGAAATCTTCAATAGACTCCAAAAGCAGTACCTGAAACTTGGGGACTGCTATTCAACATAAATACCCTCCTTATCCTTTCAAGGGGTATGTTATTCTCACTTCTGATGTCTCTGTAAAAGTGGTTTCCCTAAGCATACCCCTGGGCTCTCTCCCTGTTTACTCTATAATTGAGGAAGCAGACGGCTTCTCTGATTGAAACACAGAGGGGATGAATAAAAGGCATGATTGGCTCAGCCCTGATGTTTCTGCTCTTTGAAGTGAAAGCTGGGAACATAAGGGAATACACATCCCTCCTTCCTCTGGGAGCACCACCCTTGTGAGGAAGCCTCCCTACCTGATGCTGCCTAAAACAAGAACATGCCTAATTCTGAGGTTGGTTTTCACATTGACAGCATCTTCCCAACTGAGCTCAATCATTAGAAAGTACTGATATTATCTTTATCTGATGCTCCTGTGTTCTTAAAAACCTGAGAACTCAAGTGGGAAAGAAGGGTTTGAAATTAGAATTCCAAATACTTATAATTAAAGTCTTCCATCTAAGTCATTATAATCTGCGGTACTCATGATACATTTTGGACATTAAAGAAAAAGCCCACTTCCACCTCATAGCCTCTCAAATATTTAATATTTAAAGATGCCTGCCATGACTCACTTTCTGAGTTTTTTCTTTATGAAAATACATTATTCCAGATTCTTCAATAATGTGTACAGGTTTCTCTCACAATGTAGCCTCATCATAAGGCATTTCAGTTTATTCTTCTCAAACTGTGCTGCCCAGCAATGAATCCCATGTCTCCTTCAATATATGAACTGAAAAAAAGATATTTATTTATTTTTGAGTGAGTCCACTTTTACAAATACCAGATTGGAAAAGCAAGATATGTACATCTCCATTTTTTGTGTGCTTATGTTTATATGATTGCTTATTTTCCTAAATAAAGTGGAATGGATCAAACTATTGCCCCATATATAGCTAATAATTCAACGTGGGTTTTTTATTGTAAATTGAAGGCATTTATGAATCATTCAATTAAACTAGGGGAAAAAAAGCATGAGAAATTTTATCAGACCCACATTCACAGAAGCAAATAAAAAATACAAAAATATGTTTACAAATTCTCAGTGCTTTTTAAACTAGGTAAATAGTTGATGATAGGTTCATTGATAGAATATAGATAAATGGCAGATATGGTTAGCCATATTACCTCCAATGTCATACATAACCAGTGACTAGAGGTAAAGAATCTACCTGAAATGCAGGAGACTCAGTTCAATCCCTGGGTAGGGAAGATCCCCTAAAGAAGGAAATAGCAACCTGGCAACCTACTCCAATACTTTTGCCTGGAAATTCCATGGACAGAGCAGCCTGGTGGGCTATAGTGGGATCACAAAAGAATCAGACACAACTTCACAACAACAACATCAACAGTTACAAGAAAAATAGTCGATTATAGGTTGATTGATAGATTATAGATAAATGGTGGATATACTTAACCATATTACCTCCAATGTCATACATACATTGTTGTTCAGTCATCCAGTTGTGTCTGACTCTTTGTCAACATGGACTGCAGCACACCAGTCCTTCCTATCCCTCACCATTTCCTGACATTTGCCCAAGTTCATGTCCATTGCATTGGTGATGCCATCTAGCCATCTCATCCTCTGATGACCTCTTCTTCTTTGCTCAATCTTTCCCAGAATCAGGAACTTTTCCATTGAGTCAGCTGTTCGCATCGGAGGACCAAAATACTGGAGCTTCAGCTTCAGCATCAGTCTTTCCAACAAGTATTCAGGATTGATTTCCCTTAAGATTGACTGGTTTGATCTCCTTGCAGTCCAGGGGACTTTCAGGAGTCTTCTCCAACACAACATTTCAAAGGCACCAATTCTTTGGTGTTTTGCCTTCTTTATGGTCCAGCTCTCACAACCAAAGATGACCATTAGGAAGACCAAATTCATGACACTATATGGACCTTTGCTGGCAGAGAATGTTGCTGCTTTTCAACACACTGTCTAGGTTTGTCATAGCTTTCCTGTCAAGAAGCAATCGCCTTCTGATTTCATGGCTGCAGTCACCATCTGCAGTGATTTTGGAGCCCAAGAAGAGGAAATCTGTCACTGTTTCCACCTTTTCCCTTTCTATTTGCCATGAATTAATGGGACCAGATACCATGATCTTAGGTTTTTCAATATTTAGTTTTAAGCTGACTCTTTCTCCTCCTTCACCCTCATCAAAAACTCTTTAGTTCCTCTTCGCTTTCTGCCATTAGAGTGGTATCATCCACATATCTGAAATTGTGATATTTCTCCTGCCTATCTTGATTCCAGCTTGTAACTCATCCAGCCCAGTATTTCTCATGCTGTGGTCAACATATAGGTTAAACAAACAGGGTGACAGCAGACAGCCCTGTCATACACCTTTCTCAATCTTGAACCTATCAGTTGTTCCATACAGGCTTCTAACTATTGCTTCTTGACCTACATACAGGTTTCTCAGGAGACAGGTAAGATGGTCTGGTATTCCCATCTTTTTAAGAGCTTTCCATAGTTTGTTATGATCCACATAGTGAAAGGCTTTAGTGTCAGAGGCAGATATTTTTCTGGAATTCCCTTGCTTTCTCTATGATGCAGCAAATGTTGGCAATTTGATCTTTGGTTCCTCCTTTTTCTAAACCCATCTTGGACATATGGAAGTTCTTGGTTCTCATAATGCTGAGGCCTAGAGTGCAAGATTTCAAGCATGATATTACTAGCATGGGAGATGAGTGCAACTGTCCAGTGTTTAGCACATTCTTTAGTACTACCCTTCCTGGGAATTAGAATGAAGAGTGACCTTTTCCAGTTCTGTGGCCTCTGCTAGGTCTTTCAGATTTGCTGACCTATTGAATGCAATACTTTAATGGCCTCATCCTTTAGAGTTTTGAACAGCTCCTCTGGAATTCCGTTGTATCCACTAGTTTTATTAACCATAGTGCTTCCTAAGGTCCACTTGACTTCACACTCCAAGATGTCTGGTTCTGGGTGGCTGTCTGCACCAACATAGTAATCCAGTTCATTAAAATACTTTTTGTATGGTTCTTCCACGTATTCCTCCCATCTCTTTTTGATCTCTTCAGTGTCTACTAGGTCTCTACCATTTCTGCCCTTAACTGTGCCCATATTTGGGCAAAATAGTCCCTTGACATTTCCAATTTTCCTGAAGAGATCTCTAATCATCCCCTGTCTGTTGTTTTCTTCTAGTTTTATGCACTGTTCATTGAAGAAGGCCTTCTTGTCTCTCCGTGCTATTCTTTGGAGCTTTGCATTCAGTTGAAGGTACCTTTCCCTTTCTCCCTTGCTTTCCTCTTCTCTTCTTCAGCTATTTGTAAAGCCTCCTCAGGTAGCCACTTTGCCTTCTTGCTTTTCTTTTCCTTCTGGATGGTGGTGTTTGCTGCCTCCTGTATAGTATTACAGACCTCCATCTACAGTTCTTCAGTCACACTCTTAACTAGATCTAATTCCTTGAATGTATTCATATTCAGAATATGATCACACATGCATATCTTCCTATAAAAATTAAATTTGCTGGTTTAGAAATAGAAGCAAGTCTAACTATATGAGATTAGTGAATAGAAGCAAAAGAATAAAGTGACTCAATAATTCTCTGTTTAGAATGAGTGCAAAAAAAAAAAAAAAAATGCAAACACTTATACCCTGCAGCAAAGTATCACTTAAGCAGGGAGAGTCTGACTATCTATTTACTTCATGAGCACTTATCACTGTGAGCCCACAGTTTTTACAGCAGTGCCTGATTAGAATAAGAAAGATTAGCAGAGACAAAAACAAAGAGCTGATTCTGTACTATTATTTAGTGAGTCATGGGGAAAGGCTCAAGGAAGAAATTTAGTGAGGTATTCATCAAATATTGATACAACCTAAATCTTCCCATTCATGAGTACTCCGCTGTATACCTGAAGTAACTGAAATGTGGCAAGCAAAATTATCTTGCTGAAATATACCGCAGTTTCCCAACACTGGAATTCAACACTGTCCAACAGAGTGACGAACTATAGGCCCAGAGAGAAGTATTTCTGAGTCCAGCCATGACATTTCACACAGGAAAGGAATTCACATCTGTCCTTAAATGGCAATAAACCAGAAAGATGGAAGATTGATTCAGAAGCTTCTGCAAATGTTATAGCTGTTAAAGTACGTGAGGACTAATGGCATTCCTTTCTGTAAGTGTGGAGGCCAGGCTAATAATTCCTTCAGCAGGAAATGAGCTAACAAACAGTTCATGCTCCCTGAATTGTGTTTTCTAAACATAAAATGAAGGGGCTGAGACTGTGGTGATAGCTCACTTTGGAAGTTCAGCATTTGCTTCCATAAACATCTCTGAGGGCTGGGTGCCACGACCTGTGCAAGGAGTTTGACATCTCTTACTCAACTTCTTAAAACTATGAGCAGTGCTGAAAATATCTGCAGGTAAAATGGTTCTTCCTAACAAAATAGGATATAGAGACACGTGTCATAGTCAACATTAACATGAATAAAAGATTACATGCAGTAATGGAGATGGAGCCCACATTAAGGAAATATATGGTGAAACATACTTTAGAGTAATGTTATAATTTTGATTCAATTAAAGTAAAAGGGAAAGAAATGAATTAAATTCCTTTTTTCTCCTGCTTCCACATTCTCTTTGTTTCTTTCCTGACTTCCTCCATGCCAATTTTTCCGGTCTCTATGAAGAGTTATTTCTCTCTGGAAAAACTCTGATGGATAAACCCTCAGCATTCCTATAGTAGATGAGGTTATGAGAAGGGAAATATGAAGTAGGCAATACATTATGTTCACTCTCTGAGTCTATGAAGTAAGCTTCTCTGCCTTTCAGGAACGAGCAGATATACCAAGAGCTCATAGAGAGGCAAGGAGAAACAAGTATCTCATTGCTTTATTCTCTTCCATATCACTATTTACCTTTCTTACTGTATCCCTCCTTTCAAAACCGTACACTCTCCCCAATTCTTCTCATTTTTTTTAAAGTAGAAGAAACTAATAGATTGAACTTACCCTATATATTTAAAAAATGGTGTATATATAGAGAGAATATATACTTCTCCAATTATATTTTCAGCACACCTGTGCAAACAGATTTTCTCTATCATTTATCTTAAAATGCCAAAAATTAAAATCATAAAAGAGGTTGTCTACACAATAAAATATTAAGTAGTCATTACTTAAAATAAAAACACATACACTTGTCACATGGCCATGATACATTGTCCAAGCAAAACAGGTTACAAAACAGTATGTAAAATATGATCTTATTTTATGTTTAAGTGTGCAATTGCTATATCTAAATATAACTAGGAAGTATTTACATGACAATGTTTTCAGTGATTACATTTGAGTGATAGGTTTCTAGATCATTTTCATTATCTTATACTTTTCTGAATTTCTTGTAGGTTTATGATGTATGTTTATATTTATTAAAATACACACAAAAATGGTTGGATCATGAAAATATTAGACAAGGTCAGAGTAATTAATTGAGCAGGAGCTTGAACCCAGGCGTGCTGCTCTGAAGCCTCTTGTAGATTCTACTGTAATACAGGTATATTCAATCTAGTCACAAATACCAAAAAGTGGAAAAAACAAGTATAACAACAATAGAAGCCTGAAGAAAGGAGGAACAGAATTAAGAGGTTTAGTAGCAGAAATCAAAAATAAATGTTCAGTCATTTGCATTTCTCCTTTTGTTGTTGTTGTTGCTAGTCAAAAATAAAAATACCCTAATTAATTGATTCAACAGTTAGTTTCATTTGACAGCTGTTACTTACACAATATCTAAATTATTTCAAAAATATGCCTCTATAGTGTAATACAACAGGGATGATGCATTCACAGGTGTTTGTGTATATGTGTGTGCCTGTGCACTTGTGTATTTAACATATGGGGAAGTGCATATAGCTAGAGTAGTCATCAGAAAAAGAATATCACAGATCCATCCTGAAATAACTTTTTTTGCTCAGATCTCTAAAAGGAACCCTTTAAATAAATTTCATTCACATTTTCTTTCCTTTAGAATCAGAGGGAACAAGTTATACATCTTTCTCAAAGGTAAATCACTGATTCATCTTCAAAGACTCAACTTGGGATCATGGCTGTTATACCAAACTTCATATGTATATGGGGCTTCCCAGGTAGCATAAGTGGTAAAGAATCTGCCTGCCAAAGCAGGAGATGCAAGAGACGTGGGTTAAGTCCCTTTGTTGGGAAGATCCACTGGAGTAGGAAATGGCAACTCACTCCAGTATTCTAGCCTGGAAAATCCCATTGAGAGAAGAGCCTGGTGGGCTAGAGTCCATGGGATTGCAAAGAGTTAGATACAACTGAGTGCACACAAGCGTGTGCGTGCACACACGCACACACACTCATATATATATTTCTCCCTAAAGTGATTCTTATAGAGACTAAAATCAGAGATCAGCAGAGAAAAATGTGTATGTACAGATTTTGAACTGTGCAGCTTGTAAAGTTTATTAACCAGTGTTAAAGTTATTAAATGTTTCTAGTTGTGGCTTTTAAAAATGAAGTAAAATATTTATCAGTACAATTGTATCAAAATAGTAATGGACCAATCCCATTTTTCTTCCTACACATAAAATTTGTCCTGTCTATAATGTCTTTAAGTCTGTTTTGTTTCCAGTCATTCTCAATTGCTTTTATATAGTATTTGCTAAGTTCTTTCAAGTCAGAGCCCATGCAAATGTTCTTTGGAGGAGCTCTCTACTTCATGTTGGTAAATGTGTTTGGCTTCAACAATTTCACAGGATTGTCAACTAAAAACAAGCCAAGTAGTATCTTATGGTGAGGAAATGAAATTCTTAACTTTATTAAGACAAAAAAAACTTCCTTCTCATACAGAGAGTTATAGATTACAATAGAATTCTATGCATCAAGTAGCTTGTGGAGTATCAATAACTATCTGGTGACCAAAAACATAGAATGCTATTTTTAACCTGACATTCATACAATAAATCCTATAAAATAGTTCTTAAGTATCACCATTTTAGGATTGTTTGTTGTTCAGTCACTAAGTCATGTCCCACTCTTTGCAACCCCATGGACTACAGCACACCAGGCTTCTCTGTCCTTCAGCATGCCTGGAGTTTTCTCAAACTCATGTCCATTGAGTCCGTGATGCTATCCAACCATCTCTTCCTCTGTCACCCCCTTCTTCTCCTGCCCTCAATCTTTCCCAACATGAGTCTTTTCCAATGGCTCCTCACATCAGGTGGCCACAGTATTGGAGCTTCAGCATCAGTCCTTCTGGTGAATATTCAAGATTAATTTCATTTAGGATAGACTGGTTTGATCTTCTTGCTGTCCAAGGGACTTTCAGAAGTCTTCTCCAGCACCACGTTCAAAAGCATCAGTTCTTTGGTACTCAGCCTTCTTGATGGTCCAGTTCTCACATCCATACATGACTACTGGAAATACCATGGCATTGACTATACTGACCATTGTCAGCTAAGTGATGGCTCTGCTTTTTAATACACTGTCTAGTTTTGTCATCACTTTTCTTCAAAGAAGCAAGTGTCTTTTAATTCCATGGCTGCAGTCACCATCCCATCTGCAGTGATTTTGGAGCTCAAGAAAATCTGCCACTGTCTCCACTTTTTCCCCACCTAGTTGCCATGAAGTGATGGGAATGGATGCCATAATCTTAGTTTTTTGAATGTTGAGTTTTAAGCCAGCTTTTGCCCTGTCCTCTTTCACTTTCATCAAGAGGCTTTTCTCCCAGCAATCTCGATTCCAGCTTGTGCTTCATCCAGCCTGGCATTTTGCATGATGTACTCAGCATATAAGTTGAATAAGCAGGATGACAACATACAGCCTTGACATACTCCTTTCTCAGTTTTGAACCAGTCCATTGTTCCATGTCCAGTTCTAACTGTTGCTTCTTGACCCGCATACAGGTTTATCAGGAGGCAGGTAAGGTGGTCTGACATTTCCACCTCTTTAAGAATTTTCCACCCTTTGTTGTGATCTATACTGTCAAAGGTTTTAACGTAGTCAGTGAAACAGAAGTAAATGTTTTCTGAAATTTCCTTGATTCAGAAATTGATAATACTAAAATATTTTACCAGCTAATAACATGCAGACCTTATAAATCTCCAAGCCATGTTGTCCAAATGGGATATATGAAATATTCAGGAAGAATATATTAGAGAACATAGGTACTTTTCATATCTTTGTTATTCTATCTTCATTTTTATAATATTTTATAACTTTCATGATATATTCACTTATTAGATATATTTTAAAAAATAAATGCCAATATATTTGGGTAACATTTTCAAAGGTTTGTATACCATTCTCTAAGAAAATAAGAATAATCAATAGTAGGAGAAAAGAAACATAAACGTCTTAATGTCTAATAGACTTTAAGTCAGTAGAAAAATTATTTGGAAAATAAAACAAGCATATCCATTTGGAAGAAAATCTGTATCAATGCAGGACAGAGATTTTCTCGAAGTAACTGAATGAAGGAAATGGCAAATTGCAATAGTAATAAAAATTTAAAATTCAGACAGGGGAATCATTATGTTAACTGATTAGCCTATTTTTTTTAAGAGCAGTTCAAAATTCCTTACCTAATGGAAATGGCATTGTAAGAAAATGTTTATAGAATTTTTAAAAAGTAACTTATATTCAGTCAATTGTTTTGTCTTGCTACATTAACAGTGAAATCAATATAAACACTATGTGTATGCATGCATGCTAAGTCTCTTCAGTCATATACAACTCTTTACACCCCTATGGACTGCAGCCCACCAGGCTCCTCTGTCCATGGGATTCTCCAGGCAAGAATATTGGAGTGGGCTACCATGCCCTGCTCCAGGTAGTCATCCCGACCGGAGGATCAAACCCGCATCTCTTGCGTTTCCTGCATCAGCTGATAGGTTCTTTACCACTATTACTGCCTGCAAAGTCCATAAACACTATAACAAATTTTAAAACTCCATCAGGATGTTGTAGACATTAACACCACCTCACAAATGTGGCTGAGTTTAATTGTATCTCTCCCTCCAGCCTGCCCCTGAAAGAGTAACTACTTTTCTAGAAGGCAGAGTTTCTATTGTTGAGAAAAGTAGAGGAAGCAGAGGCAGAGGAGCAATATCCTGCAAGAATAAAGCAAGTGAAATAGGAGCATCTCTCTGATCATATTAAAAGCCCAGAGAAGAAAGGAAGAGGAACAGGGACATTGTAAAGGATGAGGGTATCAGGGCTTCCCCACTGGCTCCGTGTCAAAGAATCTGCCTGCAGTGCAGGAGTCACGGGACCCAGAGGTTCAATCTCTGCGTCAGGAAGATCCACATGGCAACCTATTCCAGTATTCTTGCCTGGAGAATCCCCACGGATAGAGGAGCCTGGTAGGGTATGTTTTATAGGGTCGCAAAGAGTTGGACACAACTGAAGCAACTTAGTACAGAACAGATCAGGGAGCTAAAGATGTGCTTTCACCCCTGGTCACATAATCCGGAAAATAACAAAATTAAAAGAGGCAGCAAGCTTGCTTGTACAGTATAAAGTCCTCCAGATGGAGAAAGCTGAGGCGAGCTAGCTGACTGGTCAAGGACCTCGTCAGATGGAGGGCCAAACAATTTATTAGAAATATAGATGTAAAATATCAATGTTAGAAACCCAAGCAAATGTCTTTTGGAAGCTCCCCAATATAGCAGGAATACTCGTAAAGCACACTGTATCCCAACCACCGGGCTTCCCTGGTGGCTCAGGGTAAAGAACCCGCCCGCACTGCAGAAGTGCTAAGTCACTTCAGTCATGTCTGACTCTGCGACCCTGTGAACCAGAGCCCACCAGGCTTCTCTGTCCACAGGATTTCTTAGGCAAGAATACTGGAATGAGTTGTCATTTTCTCCTGCAGGGGATTGTCCCAACCAAGGGACCAACCCCCATCTCTTTAAGTCTCCTGCATTGGCAGGTGGGTTCTTTACCACTAACGCCACTTGGGAAACCCTAAAAATATAGATGTAAAATATTAATGTCAGAAACCCAAACAAATATCATTTGGAAACTCCCCAATATAGCAGGAGTATTCTAAATACACTGGCTTTAAATGGTGAAGCTACAAAGTCAAATTCTACACTCACATGTTGGCAAGTAGTTTCTCTTTAAGTCAAAGTCTTTGATTTTAACAGCTGAAACCAAGTCATTTTAAAAATACAGTAAAATCTGGAGCTATAAAGACTGTGGAAACTTACTTAACAGCATGAGCTAAAGATAACCAGGAATTTGCCACTGGGAACTATTTTATGCTTTTGATGGAGCTGCAGTGTATAGGGTCTAAGGTAATTGATGTACAGAAAGAACAAGCTAATAAATACTGGTTCTAGAATTTCTATGATTTAAGGAGGATAGGAGTGTTAAGTTGATGGATAAGTCCCACAATGCTTTTCTTTTATAAGGTCTGCTAAGCCTAGTTGGCAATCGTATTTCAAATCCATTCATAAGGTCCCTATAGAAGAATAAAAAGCAAGTGTCATGTGTCTGGACACTCACCAAAAAAATAGAACAAAAGTTGTGTATACATGCTCAGCATTCAGAAATGTGTTAAACTATTACTTCTGGTGAATCCATTTTGCATGGTTTTTGTATACCTAGAAAGTAGACTATTTCTAATCCACTGCTTTACAATATTCTTTAATAAATTCTCTCTAATAGAAATAGAATAACAACAGGAAGAGCCTCAGACAGGGAATAAGGTGTGAGAATTCAGGGTCTTGATTATTCATATTTTGGTCCTTGTTTCTTGAATTCTGGGTTTTTTTGTGTGTTAGTTTTTGTTTTAATGAGGAAGTTGATTAAGATAAATTTGAACATGCTATGACTCTGCGATTGAGGACGTAAACTTACTAACAAACTCCCAATCAGATTAGCACTGCATTGGTTAGCTATTTTTGCATAACAAAGCCCTCCAAAAGTCAGTGACTTGAAATAATAACCTTCTGTTCCAGAAGTCAGCAAGGATGCGATGCTGACCTGGACTGGGCTCAGTGGATCTCTACTTGGCTTGCTTGTGTCCGTGGTCAGGTGGCAGGTCAGCCGGACACCGGGGGGGCTCCTGGATGCCCCTGCAGGGATAACTTAAATTTAACATGATTGTTTATTTTCTAGCAGACTGTCTCAGGCTAGATCTTGTGGTAGGGGTAATGTTCAGAGAGAAAGCTAGATTGCAAGGCTCAGCATCTCTTGAGGTATGAACTGGGAAGTGGCCTGCTATGACTTCTGCCACAGACAAAGCCAGTTAAGGCCAAGACTGAGCCTGGCCTTGATCATAGCCCAGATTCAAGAAGGAGGGGGAAAGAGCCTCTATCGGAATCTTTAACACAGTCTTTAACAAGAGATGTGAATATGGAGATGGCTGCAAATAGGATCATTTTTGCAAACAATTTGCAAAAACACCATGAAGATGTAAATCCAATCTATAAAGCTATATCAACATTCTTTAAGAAGGCTGAGCCACTGATACTCTTCATGAGCATGTCTAGGCATAGTGGAGAGCTGGTGATTACGGGCAGATATCCTGGAACTGGATTGCTTGGATTTGAAACCTACCACTAGAATTTAGCATCTGTGCAGTCCTGAGAAAGTGGTTTGTCTTCCACTGCCTAACTAGTCTCATCTATAAAATGAGAATAACAGTACCTTCACAGAGTGTTGGTACAAGAATTAATATATATAGCCTAGCACACAGTCATTTAATAAATGTATGATATTCTATTAGTTGTAGTATTGATAGGAAAATATTAACAAAGATGCTAATTACAAGAATAGGGAAGATCAGTAAATTTCCAGCTGAATTCGCAGATGAACAGGCTAAGTAAGCATCAACAGTTTGTGAAGTAGACTCCAGTACCAAGCACATACCGACCATCTCAATAGACATGGATTTGAGCAAACTCTGGTAGATAGTGGAGGATGTGCTGCAGTTCATGGAGTCACAAAGAGTTCGACATGTCTTAGCAACTGAGCCAAGGAACCAAGGATTTAGATATCTTTAAACTATTTCATTGAAATCTTGCTGAACTCTTCTAATTAATAAATCAGCAAAGTATCTAAATGCTACGGACTTACTTCACTTTTTTAAAAATGGGATTCTGAATTCACTTTTACATACTTTAAAGAAAGGCTTTATCAGAGCAATCTATAATTATAGCAGCACTCCCCTGATAGGACCAGAAGGACATATTCTAAATCAGGTCTTTCATGGAATTAGAGAGAAATGTTCCCATTCTTTTTTTTTTTTCTTCCCCCAAACTTCACTTACAGCTCTTTCACCCATTACCCAGTAAAGTCATAAAGGAAACAGATCAAAAATCCTGCAATCTCAAGTTCATGTATCATAAAAAGAACATATTCTACCCATGGGTAGAAAAAGGAGGCAAATCCAAGCTCCTAACCACAGATCACAGCAAGGGAGCGTGTATCAAGCACCTATCACTTGAAAGAAGAATGGCAGTCCTTCCGTGATATGAAAATAAAGGAGAAATCAGAAAAAAGAAGGTTGCCAAGTCACCAAAGAAACCAATTATGCTTCCAAGCAGCCAGAACATAAGTGTATGCTTGTGGGCCCAGGGCTTAAAAGAAATCAGAGAATGTTTAAAGAAAATCAAGCTTCAGATCTAAAGGAAATCATCTTCTTTGTGTATCCTGCCTGCAGTTTTGATTTTTTTTTTAATCTCAATAGAATTTGCACAAACCATTTCAATTCATTCTCCTTGCACAGATACAGCATATTTACCAGTGTGCTGACATTCCAGTGGAAGAAGTGGAATTTGATATAAGCCTTTTGGTCTCCTTCAGTAGAATGGACTACTGTCACAAACTTTGCTTTTGAACTTCAGAAAGGATGAGGCTAATATTTTTTGAGTTGTCAATATGCAGCAAGAAACTGCAAATGGTTTCATGTATGATCTGTTACCTACTTCTGATTATAACCTTGCAAAGTATTCACCCCATTTTACAGATGAGAAGACAAATTCAAGAGGTCTTGTTGCTTGGCCTTGGTCACAGAGCAGGCATTCCACTGGTGCCAAACCAGAATGAGTACTTGCCAGTTAATAGGGGAAAATATACAGCAAGTATGCAAGTCACCACTCCCCTCCCACCACCTTTTATACTCCTTTGGAATACTTCCTGAAAATAGCTGCATTTCACCTCTGCTGCACTCTTCTCCATGTGCACTGCACAAAAGCTTTGGACAGAAAGATCCACCAAAGTTCTCAGATCAGTTACCCAAACAGCATGCACACATACACACTCAATGCACTCAGACACCACTGTGACTCTTTCAGGCCTCCCCAATGATAGATAAAAGCCTCATAAGCTAAATATTAGGATTTTCCCAATCAGAACACTTGGCTCACGTTAGTGAAAAGCTCTCACAATTCAGAGGTTGGAGGGAAAAGGGAGCTAAAAATGCAATTCTCTCTATGGAAGAGATTTGAATATAAATGAAACGTAGTGTGCCTCTTCTATGCTCATGACCTATGTTTTTCAGAGACCTGTTTTCAGTTATTCATTTACCACCCTGTACTGGGAAAAGTGTCCATAAAAGGGAAGTGTAGATAGACTGCAGTGAGCTCAGTTATTCCTTTATGCACCAGTTACAATGAACTGTCGGCATATAAACTTGAATAGCTTATGGACTCAAATGGAGATGAGCCCATAGATACTAAACTTCCTTTGAAACACAGATATCTTGTAAATTGTGTGATATATTTCTGTCCTTTAAGGAAATCTGGATCATTTAGTTCTGACTGCTGCATCTGTGCGTCTGAAAGTAAAGCCTCTGTAGAGGGATTGAGGACTTTGTAAGAATTTTGGTAGGTAACTAGTAGGTTATGAGATGGTCAAGTGTAGGCTACATGTGGATGCAAACGTAACGTTGAATTCACTCTTAGGGTCTTATATGTTATTTTTCCAAGAAATTTTGGGAAGCCTTGATGCTTCATGAGTAGTACTAAGCATGATGTTAAATGTTTAGCATAAGTGATCTTATATAAATCAATTCTGTGTTTTTTTCTCATGTTCACAAGGAGTTGTTCATGAGGTGGTTTGAAAAAGGGTGTGAGTTTGTATTTGCTTGCTTGACCTCAAAAACTGAGTTGAGAGCAAAGTAGGATGGTACTTGTGCTGGTTGAGAACTCTATGACACTAATGTTGTGGTTTGAGTCAATACAGACCTCAGAGAACAGATACCCTGCAACCTTTCTCTTGTTGCCGCTATACACAGAAAAAGACAGGAAGCCTTAGGATGCAGAACAAGAAGCTGTTGATGAAGAAAGAGTTGAAGAGTGACCTGGGTTGAGACCGACGTCAAATAAAATATTTATGGTTCAGGTTTTTTATTTCTTATTTCCCTGAACAGGGAATAAATATTTTCCATGTTTGTTGCTTTAAAAGCTAACTGGAATTACTTACTGAAGTGAAGATTAGAAATCAGAGGAAATGTTTTTAAAGAAAGATACATTCAAGAATTCAAGTGAATCTGAATCTCCCCACAAACAAGCTAAAGCTAAATAAACTCTTCCATGAAAATCTGATCCTCTGGGTAGTGGGAGACAAACTAGACCAGGTGACTCGGAAATCAAAGATACGTTCAAAGATGCATTCTCTTGGGAGGATGAGATGGTTGGATGTCATCACCGACTCAATGGACATGAGTTTGAGCAAGCTTCAGGAGTTGGTGATGGACAGGGAAGCCTGGCATGCTGCAGTCCATGGGGTCGCAAAGAATCAGACACAACTGAGCAACTGAACTGAACTGAACATTCAAGAGAACCTGCTTGTTGAGGGAATCTCAGTCCCAATGTCAGTTTCAGATTGCTTGATTTCTGAGTCGCCTGGTCTAGTTTGTGTCCCGCTACCCATAAGATCAGATATTTGTGGAAGAACTTGTTTAGTTTCAGCTTTTTGTGGGAGGAGATTCAGATTCACTGCCAGGGTGTACCCAGGAAGACATTGCCACTGAACTCATTTCAGCAAACAAACAGAACTGTAGCTCAGACACCACTGTGACTCTTTCAGGCCTCCCCAGTGATAGATAACAACCTCATAAGCTAAATATTAGGATTTTCCCAATCAGTCAACACTTGGCTCACGTTAGTGAAAAGCTCTCACAATTCAGTGATATGCTCATTGGTCAGGAAAAGAGTATCTGTATTTATTTAATGACTGGTCTTTTCAGCTGGTGTTATTTCTAGATTTCATTTTTGTATTGCATAAACTGCAAGCAGTGGCTGTCTGACAAATTTGTTTTCAATCCTGTTCAATGTTAGTGGAGGGTATAAAATTGACAGGCTCAGAGAGCAACAGGAGAGTTATGATACCAGACTAAAGTTGCAAATATCCCTTCTGTTTCTGGTCTCCAGAGCTGCAGGTGACCCTGGTGTTACTGCAGAGAGAAGAATGCACAAGCAAGTTATTTGGGCTACAGGTTGAATGAAAATCATTATTTTGGAAAATGAAATTCTTAGGGCTCACTGGATTTCCAGGAAATCTTTAGCTTCATCTCCACTCTTTGTTTTACAAAAGGGTGCTATTAAAAATATTTGCTGCCCCAAATATTCTTATATTTCCATGCCATTTCTCTAAATCCTGACAATACCTTAAGGCCTAGATTCCATTTCACCTCCTCTGTGAAGATCTTCCTGAGCATTCCAACCCACAGCAATTGCATCTTCTGGATCCAAACTCCTCTGGCTCTAGGAGGAAAATAAATAATAGTGATTAAATCATAGCATAAGCCTGAGTTCCAGCTGTGATTCGTACTGACCGTGTGGTGCTGGGAATGTTACCTCTCACCTATGACCCCTGATTTCTTCACCCAAAATTCTAGTCTGGTAATACTTCCCCTCATCAAATGGTGATAAGGATTAAATTAAAAGTGTCATAGGTAAAGACCTGGCCCATAATCTCTCAAGCAATTTGTCATATTCTGTTTTTCCTTGTTATTTACTATCTACTCCATATGTTTTTTATCTTAAAGAGATTCTAAGCTATCTAAGGATCATGTGTCTTATTTACCTGTGTTTATATCCTCTTCCACCTATTTTAGTGCTAAAGAGCCTTAGCTCTCCAGGCAGTGTAGACTGATGGCTTGATGTTTCAATTGACATAAGTGTCTTTGGCAGAAAAAACAGAGCCATGTCTCGAAGTAGACGCAGACTATAAGCAAATACACTCATTTTGGTTGGTGTACGTGGCCATGATATGGTCCACAGAGTAGAGAGAAGAAACACTTCAGCGGTTCGAATGGCTCTTGCCACAACCTCGACAGAGGGGGATGTTTCCTCAACTGAAAACAGGCAGTGCCATAGATGAAATAAGATCTAGCATGTGTTAGAGAAACAGTTTTATCTGCAGACTTTTTTCATTTATCCAAATCAATGAAAGCTGAACAAATAACCCCTCCCAGAATGCTCAGAGTATAAACCTGGGAGTCTCCTGGAATCTAAGGGGGATTGGAGACCAGTAATTTCTCTCAGATTCTAGTGACTAGTGCCAGAACCTAGAGGAGAGGTGCTTCTGCTAGTGTGTAGCTATTAACATGTATTGGAGGTGGTGTCAGGGGCTTCCCAGGTGGCCCTTGTGGTAAAAAACAAAAACAAAAAAAACCTACCTGCCAATGCAAGAGACGTAAGATACATGGGTTCAGTCCCTGTGTTGGAAAGATCCCCTGGAGAAGAGCATGGCAACTCACTTGAATATTCTTGCCTGGAGAATCCCATGGACAGAGGAGCCTGGCAATTGCAAGACCAACGAATTGCAAGGAATAAGACATTTGACCCTGTGACCAGTGGCTAAGGTAGGATCTCTTTGTTATATCTGAGAATATGACTAGCAAAATCATAGTCATGTGGTTGTTTGGTGAAGCACTCTATGTTGGACACAGACTGCCCAGTCAACTGATGCTGAAATGTGGCCAGACCCATACTTAAGCATCATGAGTCATTCAGTCTTATATTCAAACTCTTCGTGATTTTTCTGTCACCTCCTTATACACTCACACTGAGTGAGTACCTCTCCCTACAGCCTTCCAGAGTAATCCCTGTCCTGTGGATCAGCTAGATCACATTCACTCATTCCATAAACAAGGCCACGTGCATCTCTTAAGAAACAAGCATTATGTTAAGTAATAGAGTTACTTAGGTAAAACACACAGCCCCTGCCCTCCGCTAACAGGTCTAACAGGCAACATAGAAAATAAAAGAGTTAATTACAAGCAGTGTGACCAAATGCAATGATAGAGCTATGCATAACACATGTGGGAGGAGGACCACCTATCCACATAGCTGCAGGGAAGAGAAGTCAGAGACGGCCCCTTAAACAAGTCCCTTTGGACTGAGTTTTGTAACTGTAGCTCAGGGTGAAACAGGGAAAACAAAATAGCTGGAGAGGGATGCAGGGATCAGATCATGAACCCTATGTTTTGCCATGCTACTGGGAATGGATGTGATACTGTTCACAGAAATATTAAGGAGTACAAATGGATACACAATTTGATTTGGATGTTCCATTAAAAGACTGGGGGAAAGCGGGATGGAAATTATGGAGAAGGAGATCTGGGAGAAAGAATAAATTTCATTTTACAATGATAACATTGTGGTACCTGGGAAAGGTTCAGATGAAGACATTTAGAGGAAACTTGGATATTGTTCCTGGAATGGGGAGCCAAATATGCAGGTTGGGGAGTCAGTGATAATTAAAGCCACAGAAGTGGATTAAATCACTCAGAGAGTGTTTAGGTTAGAAGAGTAGAGATCAAAATTCGGAAATGAACATTTCAAGAAGAAAATTTGATAGGTAGACATAGTGGCCAGAGAGTCAGAAAAAGAGTCATGAAAAGTGCTGATGGGTTTATGGAGACTGAGGGAGTAGAGTTCTCTGAGAGAAAGAAGTGATCAGCAGTAACAAATGTTGCTTGGCTGGAAATTGACTTTCAGTTTGACATTTTAATCCTTATCACAATTCCCTAATAAAATACTGACTTCCTAATTTGATTGTTGACAGTTGCCTACCCCACCCTGATTATAATTTCAAATTTCCTATGACTCAATAAGAGAGGCAGAATTTCCAGAGCATAAGCAGGTACTAATTGAACTGTAGTTCCTTTTTAATATGAGAGAGGCCTAGCACCAGTAATAAAGTTAAAGGGGCAGTAAATGAGAGACAAGGTCCAATGTGAAATGGTCCCCAGTTTAGTGTGTGTCCTGAAAGTTAGCTCAGCACTTCTTACTGCTGATGGGGAAAAATGTTCATAGTACTTTCTGTCTCTCAGATTGCAGATTCCTCATCTCAACACTTAACTGCCCAACAGCTGCTCATTCTGTGCCCAACCCAGGAAGACTTATTTTCAGTAACCAAGAAATGTCATACTAACCATGTCTCAAGAGGGTTGGTTCTTTCAGAAAGACTTCCACCTTTGTTTGGCAAACCTGAGAAAACTGCAGAGACTACTCCAAAAGTATGTCAGTGTTAGGTTCTAAAGTCTAAAGAAATTAAACAATTTCTATGTTGTGATTTCATTAGTTTCATACAGAAAGGAAAAAAATGATACATATTTCCACAATTGCTTTAGAAGCATCTCAGTATTTTAGCCATATCTCTTGCTATATAACAAACAGTCTTAAAAGTTAGATTGAAACAGTAAATTATTATTTTTCACAAGAGTATTTTCTATGTACATTTGCCCTCATGTGACTGCCTTCAGCTGCTGAGTTGGCTGAGATGGAACGTTCACGATGCCCTCACTTACATGTCTGGCATTTGATGGGCTCAGGTACCTCTCTTCTCCTCCATATGATCTCTCATTCTTCAGAAAGACAGATCAGCTTCCTGGCATGGCCATCTCAGGGCAGCACCACAAGAACATGAATGTGGAACCTGGAACACCTGTTAAGGCCTCATTTTGAAAACCACACAGAATCATTTCCCCTGCACTTTCTTTTCAAAGCAAGTCATGGGAACACTCAGATTCCAGGTGGCAAAATAGACTTCATCTTTCCGTGTTTGTGCGTGCGCGTGTGTGTGTTTAGTACCGTTTTTTACCCAATTGCTATTCACCAAAGACACTATAACACAAAAACTAAAAGCAAGTTCTTTGAAATCAGGATACTTGGGTTTCAATCCCAGCTCCTCCCAGCTCTATCAGCTCTACTACTAACTACCTACCTCAGTGGGTTACATGAGTATTTTATGGTACCTTACTTATAGAGTGCCTTAGAAAAATACCTGGCATATTAAAAAGCACTCAGTGATTATTTACTAGTATCTTAAATGTCTTATTTTTCTATTCTACATTAAAAGTGTTTTTCTGTCTTATTACAGATTCTTCACATATATAATTTAAATTTCTATCCAGCAGCTTTTTATGTGGCTATGCTATAATTTTCACAACCATCTCCTCTATAGGATATTTAGTCTAATTCCTATTATTAGCTATTATATACTGATTGCAATGATTTTTTTTTAGGTATAAAGCTATTTGCATTTTCCTGGTTATGCTAAGGTCTGTGTGTATTTGTTTGTATGTTTGTGGTTATTTCCATAAGATAGATTCTCAAGGTTAGAAATTCTGGTAATGAATTATCTAAGACTTCTGATTCCTATAGCCAAATTCTTTCCTAGATGAGCAGATCAGTTTATACCCCCACCAATAATATATGAGAGGGTGCACCTCTAAAACCTCAGTTGTTGATGCTTTAGTTGTGGCATTATCTCCAGATGGAGCACATGAGAAATCTGAGCTATTTCATTTTCTCCTCCCTGTGAAAGCAGATTAAAGCTGAGCAGAAAGCAGCCTTAGATGCCACTGAAAAAGGTTGGGGGAAATATGTGGGGGATGAGTGCAGACATGTCTGGTAAAAATAGAAAAATATATGCACTTAAAGTAATAGTTGAAACTGCTATTTTTATTTGGTGGCTAGTTTGATTTTCTTTAGTGATATTGTCTGAATAATGAGAGGTGGTGATGCTGAACATCAGAATTTCCACAGCAGCCAAAATGTCCAGTTATAACCCTCTGCAAAGCAAAATAGAATAATAGGTGGGTGTGACATTTACAGATAATTTTCTCTCCCATCATTAGATGGATGACTCCAGCACAATGACAATAAGTCCTTATCTTCAAATCATATTTTAATAGAACAAATTTGCTATACTCATGAACATGAATAGACTGTTGGTAATGCAGGTTATTTTAATGGACACATCACTTTAAGCTAAACTTTCTCCATCTGTTCAGCTCTCTAATTACCAATGCGTAAAGTGCATAATTCACAATTACATCATAAAAATAAGATCTACATTATATCAACTCGTGTCAAAGCTTTTAAATCTATGCTATTTGGCATCTGTTGCCATATTAATATTTGCTCCCTTCCAACAAATCAGAGACAAATACACCACTTCTCAATTAGGAAAATCTGAAAAAATTACATGTTTGCAAGAGAAAAGGGAATTCTTTATCATACCATTTCCTTTTATAATCATGCCTTATTGTTCAGTATTACTTACTTTCTCCTATAGTTGGTCCTGCAGGCTCCAACCCCTTTCTGAGTTGGTCCTTCATAGCTTTCATTGGTGGAGAAGGTAATGGCAACCCACTCCAGTACTCTTGCCTGGAAAATCCCATAGACAGAGGAGCCTGGTAGGCTGCAGTCCATGGGGTCACTAAGAGCCGGACACAACTGAGCGACTTCACTTTCACTTTTCACTTTCAGGCATTAGAGAAGGAAATGGCAACCCACTCCAGTGTTCTTGCCCAGAGAATCCCAGGGATGGGGGAGCCTGGTGGGCTGCCGTCTATGAGGTCTCACAGAGTCGGACACGACTGAAACGACTTAGCAGCAGCAGCAGCAGCAGCTTTCATTGGAAAGCAAATGTAATTTAGTCACAAAAAGCTAAATTTTCCACATATGACAATACTAAAGGTGTTTCTTAGCTCACTTTAAGAATGTAAGTGATATAATTGATATACATTGAGAAAATTAATTATAATCATATACATATATAATTTTTTTTAATGTTATTTGCTCAGTTGTGTCTGACTCTTTTCAACCTCATGGACTGTAGACCACCAGGCTCCTCTGTCCATTGAATTCTCCAGGCAAGAATACTGGAGTGGGTAACCATTCCCTTCTCCAGGAGTTATTCCTGACTGAGGGATTGAACCTGGGTCTCCTGCATTCTAGGCAGATTCTTTACCATCTGAGCCATCAGGGAAGCCATATATAATTTTATATAATTATAAGCCATATATAATTTTATAAGAAATATATATATATATATATATATATATATATATATGTTTTCTTATTTGAGGGCAAATTGGATTAATCTGGGTATCTGTCAGATAGAAAGCCATAGAAGGAAACTAAAAAGAGAAGAAGAATGAGAGAATGGTCAATTGGCCAGCACATCCACTTGCTTCCCCCAGTCCCTCTCCCACCTTAGGGTCTGTGAATATGCAGAATTTGCTGAAGACCATTTCCCTGGCTGCCCTGCAGCCTTTCTCTTGGATCCTACCTATTTAACTATTCTTGCTTAGCTTTGGCCTATGTGCAGTTCTTCAATTTTTACAGTTGCTGGTATCTGTTTGCCTTCACGTATCTGGTTCCTTGAAGGACAGGGTACTTAGAGATCCCTTTGTGTAATGTCACCATTGTGACCCACTCACCTGTAGGCTTAAAAAAATAAGTCCTTGTTTCTGGTGACAATCATGTAAAACATGGACAAAGAGTTGGGGGCCTCTGAGTACTTCAGAGGGCAGAAAGAACTCCCAATTCAAGGAAGCCAGAAGGCTTTCCTTTTGCTACAGATTAAAAGATATCACTCAAGCAACTAAGGCTAGAGAATGCTGATTTTGATTCTGGCTTCCACACTAGATTGAAGACACTGTTAAATTTGCTTTATTAATTATGAATGAATTACTCAGGAGATAATAGTATCATGTTGATGAAGACAGTATCCCATCAATCAGACATGCAGTGGTTAGTGTATCTCTCCCCTTATACCTGTCTCCTAAGTACTTATCAACTCATGCCATGAAGTTTTCTTTACATCTCTGTCTTTCCAGTTAGAATGGCGAACCATCAATGCAGTGTTATTGGTTGAACTGTGTCTGTTCCATCAATGCTATTGCTAATATATTTATTGTGCTAGTAACTTCAGTTCAATTCAGTTCAGTCGCTCAGTCGTGTCCAACTCTTTGTGACCTCATGAATCGCAGCACGCCAGGCCTCTCTGTCCATCACCATCTCCCGGAGTTCACTCAGATTCATGTCCATCGAGTCAGTGATGCCATCCAGCCATCTCATCCTCTGTCGTCCCCTTCTCCTCCTGCCCCCAATCCCTCCCAGCATCAGAGTCTTTTCCAATGAGTCAACTCTTCACAAGAGGTGGCCAGAGTACTGGAGTTTCAGCTTCAGCATCATTCCTTCCAAAGAAATCCCAGGGCTGATCTCCTTCAGAATGGACTGGTTGGATCTCCTTGCAGTCCGAGGGACTCTCAAGAGTCTTCTCCAACACCACAGTTCAAAAGCATCAATTCTTCGGCGCTCAGCCTTCTTCACAGTCCAAATCTCACATCTATACATGACCACTGGAAAAACCATAGCCTTGACTAGACGGACCTTAGTCGGCAAAGTAATGTCTCTGCTTTTGAATATGCTATCTAGGTTGGTCATAACTTTTCTTCCAAGGAGTAAGCGTCTTTTAATTTCATGGCTGCAGTCACCATCTGCAGTGATTTTGGAGCCCCGCCCCAAAAAGTCTGACACTGTTTCCACCATTTCCCCATCTATTTCCCATGAAGTGCTAGTAACTTCAGTTGTGTGCAACTCTTTGAGACCCTATGGACTGTAGCCCACCAGGGTCCTCTGTCCGTGAATGCTGGAGTGGGTTGCAGTGCTTCCCTGCAGGGATTGAACACACATCTTTCATGTCTCCTGCATTGGCAGGCAGGTTCTTTAACACTAGTGCCACCTGGGAAGTCCAATTTATTTATTAGATAGTGTTTAGCAGGGAATGAAAATGAAGTGAATTTTCAGTGTCTCCTTATCTTTCATAGCATTATGCTTTACAAGGTAAGGGAATTTTGTTTTTAATATTGATTATATTAGATTTAATTCTACTGATTCCCATAATGTTTGTTCTGGATACTCATTGTTCTTTATTCTATTTTTCAGAAAAAGTTTTGGAAAAAACAAAAACAAAAGACCCTATAATTCATTGCATGCATTTTACATTTAACATAGTGACTGACAAAGCTATGAAAGACCTTTCCCCAAGTCCTTTGTTAGATCCAGACTGATTCCCAAGCAACTCCAACAGGTGACCTCAGACTTTCTTTTCCCATTGCTGTGAAAGCTTTCAAAATCTTATTTTTCTTAAATCTCAGTTGTGGATATACAATGTGTTGTCAACAGTAATGGAAATTACACTTAATGGTTACAATCTAAGAAATTTCTGATTGTAAATTTAATATAAATTGCAAAATGTCATCTTATCTTCTATGGTAAACCAAAGGTTGACTTTCCTTCCATGACTACTGGGCATTTTGATTCATAGATTATACCAGTAATGACAAACTGGGTCCCAGTTCAAAAAAAAATAGAATTGTTTGGTAAAATTCTATCTCAAGTTTGATGTCTGCCTATAGAAAGATTAATATAGCCTTGAGTCAAAATGAAATAGCCGTGAAATTAAAAGACACTTGCTCCTTGGAAAAAAGTTATGACCAACCTAAATGGCATATTAAAAAGCAGAGACATTACTTTGCCAACAAAGGTCCATCTAGTCAAAGCTATGGTTCTTCCAGTCGTCATGTATGGATGTGAGAATTGGACTATAAAGAAAGCTGAGTGCCAAAGATATGATGCTTTTGAACTGTGGTGCTAGAGAAGACTCTTGAGAGTCCCTTGGACTGTAAAGAGATCCAACCAGGCAATCCTAAAGGAAATCAATCCTGAATATTCATTGGAAGGACTGATGCTGAAGCTGAAGCTCCAATACTTTGGCCACCTGATGAGAAGAACTGACTCATTTGAAAAGACCCTGATGCTGGGAAAGATTGAAGGCGGGAGGAGAAGGGGATGACAGAGGATGAGATGGTTGGATGGCATCACCGACTCGATGGACATGAGTTTGAGTAAGCTCCAGGAGTTGGTGATGGACAGGGAGGCCTGGAGTGCTGCATTCCATGGGGTCGCAAAGAGTCAGACATAACTGACTGAACTGAACTGAACTTGAATCAAAAACTACTGTTACAAGCAATGGGTTAGATTCCTTTCTTGGAAACTTTTGCTAGGTGCCCAATTTTGTGGAAATTTACTTCAAACCACTCCAGCTGGCATTTCGGTTTCAACACCATGGCCACAACCCAATTTCTGCTATCACCCACTATATCCTCAAATACATTTTATGTTTAAACATAACTATTTGCTGTTTCCTAATTATATTCTAGGTTAACTTTGCTTCTCTTTGCTCATATTGTTCCCTATGAACATCTCTTTAGTCCTTTCCTCCTCTTTTGCATCCTAATCTCCATCTCTCAGACTCCATCCATCTTTCTAAACCCTATTGAAATATCTGTCCTTGAAGACTTCCTCCCTGTGAACATAATCTCCTCACTGATCCCATGGGGATCTTTATACTGGAATAAATTTTTATCCTCTCAATTAGTAAGTCCCTTCAGTATAGAGACCATGCTTCTAAGCATTCTAAATTTGCAGCTCTCAATATGGCACCTAGAACATAATAGGTACTAGAGATCTTTTATTGGGTAGACTGAACCCCTTAAAGAGTAGGATCACATATTGGAGGTCTTTGAAACTTCGGCATCTAGCATTGTGTTAGCTCAAAACTCGTGCTCAGGAAACATTGTTTGAATGAATTGAATCATAGAAAACTGATGCAGATATTCTACTTGCCCTTTTCAAAAACACCAGAGTAAAAGACCTGAGGATCTTTTTTCTTTTAATCATGTGGTCCCTTTAAAAAGAATCCTTGCCATCAGGGAAGGTTAGCAGTGTCACTCAGCACAGAACAGAGTGATCATATCAATATTAATAAGCTCAGTGAAGTGCCACTGGCTTCAGTGCAATTTTGACACTCTGTAACCTGACTAATAAAAAAAGCTAATTCTAAAAATAATTTACCTCCTGGAGACCTTAAAATGGATTTTACTAATGAAGGAGGGAAAGAAAAAACTAGCATAGTTCTTTGCTTTTTGATAGGTGAATCAAATGTTATAATGGACCATAAGTCTAAAATGACATATCCTAAGCTGCCAGGACTTTTTGCATACTTTTTCATGCATGTTTACAAAGTGAACTGTTTTATCAGCTAACTAAGAGATAGAAGGGTGAGGGTCAAGGAAATGGGGAAAGCCAAAGGAATTCAGCTTTGTTTTGATTTAGTCCATTTTAGCTTCATTCAGTAGCAACTGTCTTCCAATAAGCAGATTACTGTGTAAACAATGACGCAATGGCATATGTATAACCAAAATGTAAGACTCTTAACAGACATGAAGATAGCATTTTTAAATTCACAATCTCTTTATGATTAGAGTAAAATCAGAATAACCTGCTGCTGCATGAATGGCTAGTGAGGGAAAGGAAGATTCTACTCCTCAAGACTTGTTTGGCTAGCAGCCAGGCCAGATAGAATCATATGAAGCTATATGCTACCTTTACTTGCCAGATTGTTTGAAGATTGCTCCTGGGAATTTTTCTGGTCTGCTGTGTGTGTGTGTTTGAAAGAGAGACAGGCAGAGGCAGACTGATAGACAAGCAGAGACACAGAGAAATTGAGAGAGAGAAAGAAAGAGAATACTTTTGGAGCTGCTTTCCTATTCGCATCAATCGGTTAAGCAATTACAGATCAACTTCTAGATGAATAAATAGGCATAACTGGAAATATTTAAGAATGATGGGACTTCCATTCATCCTGCATATTTTAATCATGTATCTTCCTTACAATATGGTATTGAACCAGATTCTTTAAAATATTTTCTTATTGTTCTATTTCTGAATTGAAATTATTACTTAGCTCTTATGTGTTATGATTCTTTCATCTCATGAAGTTACTAAGCCCCACATCATGCTCTAAAAATATATCTTCTTTATGAAATCATAGAATATTGTCTCTGGAGAACACTTTGAACATAATGGCATTCCCCCCACCGCCCTTCCTACCTTTTATGCTGAGGAGCCTAAAATCCAGAGGGGTAGAATTCTCAAGGCTTCAGAAAGTTGGTAAAACTCCATAAATAAGAATCGAAATCCCTGTCTAATTCTTTGTTTTCTGTTTTGCTTTGATGTACTTTTTTCTTTACCACTTTGGCTCTAAATCAAATAAGGAAATCTAAATATTTAAGAAAAGATATAAATATGCCCTGTATTTCCAGAAGACTTCTAAGAACTTTATTCATTCATTCTTTTCACATATTTAATAAAAAAGATTATTGAGTACCTACTTACTAGATACCAAGGATAGAAAAGACTATACAACAGATTATATTTTCCCTATTTAAATTTTATTTAAAAATACATACTTGTATGTGCATATATGTAGTACACATTATCTGACTCATAGTAAGTAAGGGAAAGACTAAGGAACATTTTTGCATGCTAAAAAGTTATTAGTGTCTCTGCTATCAACGTCTAACTCTTGAAGGTATGTGGTCAGTTCCATGGTTAGTCTCTGAAGTAAGGAAAACCACCAACTCTGTCCACCAAGAAGGGACAGCCAATTAGAGTCCAAAAGGTTGATAATTCAGCATATACGTGCTTCCTTCTCCCTGGCACACCTTCCCATTATGTCCTCTATGCCTTAATAATTAAGTATATTTCCCCATCTACCTTACAGCTTTGTGCTTATCTGACATCAACATAAACAGACTATTTTCAGCTCCAGGTTGAGGAGTTCACTAATGGAGGCACAAGCACCTGTACAGAGTCATGAAAAGACTGCTTTCAATTCCATGATTCATTTCCTCTGCAAGGAAACATGTTAGACTCTGTTAATGCCCCTGCTGTTAAATTAACTTCTGACCCTTTCTACATTCCTCCCAATGACTCTTGGAAAGTTTCAGATTTCTTCAATGAAATCAATAGTTTGAGAATGAAATCATATCATCATGGGCCATCTTTGAAAACTCTTTTGAGGTCAAACACAGCCTGGGCCATCCAACCCCTCATGACTTTGCCATCTGAAACCTCAATGTTGAGCTGGCCTTGGCAGCATTCTGCCTGAGCCTTTATTGAATATGCTTCTTTTTTGATCTGCTTTTAATTTACCTTGTTTTTCATGCTGCCTCATGCTCTAATGGAGACAGATGGGTGTTTATTGTGCCACTAGATGTATCATTAATTGCTTGACTATGAGCTTCTTGAACTTGGTCAGTTGTTTTTCTCCATAAAATGTCATTTGCTTTCTCCATTGTGTGTATCAATGTCTCCAAAACTTTCACAACTGCGTGGACATGCTTAAAAATAATTAGATACTTGGGAAAATTGGTCTATAGGCAAGAAAATTAAAGGTGACTAGGTTCCTCACTGAAATGGTTTCTGAGGGAGGGAAGCATCTGATCCAGTACTAGGAAGAAGAGGGAAGGTTTGGCCCAATTCTTCCACACACTGGGATTTTGATTCATTTTGATGTTGATCTGCAAAGTATGCAGAAAATCATGGCCTCTTCTTGTTGACCTCTCTTCACTGATGACATTTAACCACCTTTGATCCAAATTATTTCCCAGACTCCTGGAAGCCTCCTGAAAATGATGCTTGTTTTGTAGCCCTTGTGCTGTTCCTATGTATCCAGTGATCATTTCCATTAATAATGGGTGTCAGTCCATTTATGAATTTATCACATTAGACTGAGGAATGCATTCAGGTAAAATCTCATGGCTTACACATTCCCCTGATAAAATATTCATGACATGAAGGTTTCACCTTTATAAATCATGGATACTCCATTGATTATTTTTTCTTTCACATTTTTCAAACAAGCCCATAAATTTTTTTAAATGTGCATCAGGGAAAACAATATGAATGAATAGATGGATGTACCTTTCAATTACATGCGTTTCTGATTTTACTACTGCCTTCAGCTTATATTAGAAGAATGGAATGCCACATTGGAAGGGGATCTTTTCCCAAACCTAATGGATATGGAGACTGATTTCTTAATTTAAAGAAAAAAAGGTTATCTATCATGATGGCTTAATTATAACTGGATGTATTAATATAAATTGAAAACTTTTGGTTACTTGGAGTCTGGAATGAAGAGTATAACTTATGAACGTATATGTGTATCTTAATTATCGTTGACCTTTGAACATCATGGTGGTTAAGGGTTCCAACCCTCTGTGCAGTTGAAAATTTGAGTATAATTTATGGTTGAATCTCTGTTTCTATAGTTCCTGTGCATTTACAGTTCCTACATACACTCAGTTCCACATCTACAATTCAGCCAACCTCAGATCATAGATCATGTAGTACTGTAGTATTTACTATTGAAAACAAAACAAAAAACTGCATGTAAGTAGACCCAAGAGGTTCATACCCATGTTGTTTAAGGATCCATTATATTGGCATGCAAGTTTATTGGCTTTCTTCTTTTTAATCCTTTTGCGATACGGCATATGTGAATAAATAGGGAAGTTAAATGTTTCAGTTATTGCTGCATAACAAATCACTCCAAAACTTTGTGACAAAACCACAACAATTTATTATTCACTTTGTTAGTTGATATATTCAACTGGGTAGTTCTTTTATTTGTTATTAAGTCAACTAGGGTTACTTCCTGGTATTCATTCACTTGTATGGTCCATGTGACCAGCTACTCACAGCATTGTGGTCTCTTGCATGGTGGTCTGGAGATTTTACATGGCAACTGACTTCTAAGAGAAGGAAGAAGGGACTGTCAATCTTAAGGTCTGACCTCAGAAGTCCCAAATATCATTTTTAGCACACTCTTTTGGTTACAAGTCAGAATTCTCACCTAGATAAAGAGGAGGGAAAATATACTCTATTTCTTGATGGATAGAAAGGAATGCTTATATGAGGAAGGATAGATTGCTGTTGGCTATCTTTTGAGTCTACTACAGAAAGTGAGCTATACTGTACACATGCACAGTGTACAGATATGGGTGTAATGAAACTTTGCTCTATTTATAAAAGAAATAAGAGTCTATGTGTGCGTATTCTCTCCAAAGCATCAAGTAAGATTATATTGCATTAATGTGACTAGCTGAATGCCAGCACTTTGCTTTTGCATCCAGAATCAGAAGGAGTAGCATTTAGTTGTGTAGAAAATAAATTCAAAAGCATTTCATTGTGCAATCAGCTTCCAAGTACATTAAAAAAAAAAAATAAGCCACTTTATGATCCAAGAGCTGATTGGGCTTTAGTAACCCCAGTGTCTACTTTTTGTATCATTACAGCCCTTAGAAGTGTATCACCCTTACTCTCTACAGTTGCCAAACCTCTCATTTGTTCCTCTTCTCCATCCTCACCATCATCAACAAATCACATTATAAACTTGTTTTTAGTAAGATGTAAATAACTAACAAGATTGAATATATTACCTCTCCAGAATAATTTGCATTTAACATAAGACCAAGGCTTATTATATGTCTTCTTTTGGTTAGGGTATCAACTTGAAGAAGTAATACTGTACATTCAGGTTTCTGACCTCCAGAAGATGAGTCTAGTATATCTCTAGGTCATTTTGTTTCCTCCTCACCTCAGTTGTCCTTGTTGAGTTCTCAGAGAATGCAAAGTAATGGCAATGACATAAGCAAAATATAATTACAAAAGCAATCTGTTGGAAAAAGAAATGATAATGCTTTCCAAAGTAAAGCACTGTACCATGTAGAGAATTTGGGCACTATCCATTGTTTTAGAGGATCCATGCCATGGTTCCTCACCATTAGCTTTGATATTGGAAGAAAGTAATTTCCTTTTTTTTTTCTTGACCTCCAAACTAACTAAACTCTTTGCAGTACCAAATAATGCTGCCTAGAGGAGTTTTCAGGACCTGTAGTGCTTTGAAATGAATCACAAAGAAGGAGTTGCATATATTATTGCAAGCATTTCTTATTTTTGTTTATAAATGACATTCTTTGATATTTTGGAAAAGAAAAAATATCAAAAGTCAGTCATCATGAATAAATCAACAGAGAGATGATTGAATTGTGTGCTGTCATCTGTTTTTTCTAGCCTTGACAAGCACAGTGTGTGGCTGCCATTAAAAGAAAATGTGTCATGAAACCAGCTATTCTAAGCACAAGTGATTGGCAAAAGGAGGATGGAATGGTGGTGTACTCAAACGGTAGGCTTACTGGTGCTTGGGGGCAAATGGGGAAGTCCAGGGCATAAATTGTGGTCCTGGAAAAACTTGCATGAATATGAAGAAGTACTGGAGGGACGATAGGTATAACATAAGAAGCAGCAGTGGTAAGTATATAGCTGTTATCTGCACAAACTTATGATTTTCTCTTTGTTGAAAGTAAACCCATGTCAAACATTGTTCTAGGCAATTCATATAGATCACTTCACTTAATCATTATGACAATGCAATAAGGTCAATATTATTATGCTATTTATATTACCAATGAGGACTCTAAAAAAACATGAATAAGCAAATTAATTTGCCCAAGTTATACAAATAACATATTGCTGAGGTAGGATTTGATTTGAATCCAACAAATGAAACTCTGGAACCCAATATCATATTTTAAGTATAATTTATATACAGTAAGAGAGTCTTGTTTGGTGTATAATTCTATGAGTTTTGGTACATGTACCCAACCTTGTAACTGCTACCTACTCAAGATATGGAACAGTTTTATCATTTTCCCTAATCTCCTTATGCATGCCCTTTTCTAATCAGTGCCCTCCCTTTTTCCCAGTCCCTGGAAATCACTGATCTATCTGTTTTCCTTATAGTTTTCACTTTTCCAGAATGTCCTATCAATGGAATAATAAAGCATGAAGGCTTTTGAGTCTGGCTTCTTTCATGTAGTATAATACACTGAGATTCATGCATGTTGTTGAAAAAATCAACAATTCATCCCTTTTTACAGAGAAGTACTATTCTGTTCCATGGATATACCACACTGTGTTTATTCATTCATCCAGTGCTGGATATTTGGGTTGTTCCTAGTTTTTTAGATGCCAGTATCTTAACCATGATGAAACTCTTCCTTCACTCAATCAAAAATTTTTCCTTATTATTATAGCTAATGTCATCAGTGATGCCTTTGTTTAAGGATTCTCTCTTGCGTTCCCTGAGAGCTTTTGCCTAGAGATAGAAAGAAACACCAGATGACTTCTGGTTCAAGCACAGTTTCTCAGGGTCAGCTTCTCTCTGATGCAGAAATGCCGTTAAATTTTCATTATTACTTTCATGCAATACTTGTCAGCTACCAGTGCTTCAAATTGTATGGAATGAATAGAGAAAAAATGAATACCAAATAAATTATCTAAATTAATTTTTTTAGCACAGGAGGTAGAGGAGACGGTAGAAAAATTAGGATTGACAATTCAGCCTTGTGTAAAATACATAGATTTTAATAAATGATGTATAAAGTAATGAGAAACATTAGGATCCTATATATCTATAGATTTATTTCCCTATATTGTAACAACATCATTATTGGAATAGTGGGGGGAAATGTAATGATTGTTGATCTTATTTCATATCAAATGACTATCTTGACTGCATCTTTCCCCAGTTTTAATTTTTTTTGTTCATGGAATTAACTGGAATTTAGTTAAACTGACCACATCAGTCACTGCTTTGACACTGATGATTTTCTTAAAAAAATTGTTTTCTTATGATAACATAGCTTCAGGTATATTTCTACTCAAGTTAAATTCAGGTTTCAAAAATCCTATTCCTCTTAGTAAGGCAATTTACCTACTAAATTCAATCTACTGTGATTAGAAATAACACTTTGATTAAATTCAACTTTGTGATACAGTTTTCATTGCTCTCCCCCTTTATAATGGATATACATCAACAGAAGCAGTGCATTGACAAAGCACAGGCCTTGGAGTCAGAAAAAGATTGGTTCCAGTTCTGTGTTCTATTGTTTATGAGCAGTGTTACTCTTGGTTAGTTATAAAATCTCTCTGAGCATTATTGTCTTATCTATTAGATGAAGGTAATAGCTTCTGTGTCTTCTGCCTGGGAATATTGTGAGGGTCAAGGGAGATTATATAGGTGAACACCTCTACTCTGGATAATGAGCTAGTGTGTCATCAATGTTTGGGGCCACTATAGTACTAGTACTAAGATTTACTTTGCAATCGACCTCTTCCTTGACTACAGGTCCATCCACACTCATGGATATTCTGGGCTCTTTAAAATGAGCACAACTTTTTCAAAAGGCTGTTGATGTGGAGCTTAGTAAAGTCATGTGGCAATGATGAGCTTCCTTCTTCTAATCTGAAGAAAGCCCTCATTTGAGAGTCCATAAAACCGCTGCCCAAGTGATGAGTGGACTCCCTGGAGTGGTAATAAGTTCTGTAGATATTAGTAGAGTTTATTTGATTTGTTGTTTTTTTTTTTTTTTTTGGCTCACTTACCAATCAGTTTTCTGTATAACTTATACTCATGGCTGGACAAGGTTGACTTTCCCTCCCTCCAAATGCCCCATCCCTACTCCTGTCAGGTCAGGTATCCTCTGAAGTCACACCCCACATCCCTCACTCTCCAGCTCATATTACGCTGCTTTAATCTCTCTAAAGCCATGCATAATATGTAAATGATCATGTGTCTCTCTATAATTAGGCCTTCATTTCTCATTTAAAAAAATACATTTTGAAGCTATCTTCTATACCTCTTAACTGATTAGCATTAAAGTTCTACAGTATAGTAGAAAAAAGGAAAATATGAAAATGGTGATCTTAAGATAATATGTTACTAGAAGTATAAGGCTCTGTACTAATATAAATGATACTTACTGGATATTCCCTCTATAACTTTGACCATTATATCTCTGACAACTCTGACAATAAAGGAATTACAGATGAAAGTATGAGAATTTATAAAGAAAAAAAGTAAGGGGCACTGAGGTTGTGAGTGAACTGATGATGACTCTGAAAATATTTTACCTCAAGTAAAATAATACTAAATAAAGAATACTCCAGTGATATTTTATACATCTAAAATTAATACAAATTTGGACTATAATTTTCTACTGCTGTTTTTGTCCACTGGTGCCTTTACAAGTTCTTGCCACAACGGTTTTTATAAGATACCCATAAATTTGTTTTGCTTGGTTGCAAATAATATGAATAGAGTATATGTGGTGAAGATTAACTCATTCAACTCTGTTCTAATCTCCTTGTGTTATGCCTTATTACAAGACTGCCTTAGTGCCTGAATCCTGCAACTGTTTGGTTTCCACCAAGCATATTCACCCACGAGAGAACTGGCATGCAGAAATGACATGGAGGACATCTGCTAGTGGGTATTGGGTTTTTCAGGAACAGAAGAAGCACTCTAAGTATCCAGTCCATAATTTTATGAGCATTGAGAGTTTGATGGAATATCCATTCTATTGACATGGCTTGTGGCTGTGATGTTGTGGCTCTGAAGCCAGTTGTTTTTTCAGTAGCTTGCTGGTGCTCAGATCATTGCAGGTGTGTGGTTTGGAGCCCACAGTTGAGGCAATGGGTTCCTTGTTCCTGAACTTCCTGTTTATCCCTCACCTTTCTTATTTTGTCAGTGGTAGCAGCTCTTTTCATAGATCAGTTCTGCAGTGTTGCTTTCAAATTAATTCTTAAAATCTTTGCCTAGAATCTTCCTCAAGCCATTCTAGAGTTTTTAAGCAACCAATTCAGTGGATTAAATAATTTCTGTGTTTGAACTTGAACTAAAATGTGTCAATGTAATTTTTCTCCAGTTTAAATACTTTCTTTTTTAAGGTTTGAAATAATAGACTGTCCTCTCTGGGGTTCTATAACCCATCCCAAGGGTGCAGAGTAACTTATACCTGAGATGGAAAGAGATAGATGCAATCTTTCTTTAATAAGTTTACTTTTATTTCTCAAGTACTATCCTCAAAGACAGTACTATTTATAATATTTGCTCTGTTCATCATAGCTTAAAGCCAGAGAACATTGAAATTTCACAGAATCGGGGTGGTTGTCCATCTGCCCCTTTTCCATAATTTCAGTCCCCACAATATAAGCAGGAGCTGTAATAATTCGAAAAGCAAAATCATCCTCAGTGCTTCCACATCTTCCAATTCTGCATTGTGGAAACCTCACTTACTTTTCATCCTTTCTTTCTAATCATCCCCAAATCAGGTGGGTTAATATTAGGGAATACTCAAAACTAAATTGTTATAAATCTGGAAAAGCCACTAAGGCTAAATATTTGTATACTAGAATGTAGTATGAGTAGCACTGTTGTATGGGGAGAATTATTATTATCTTTATACTTGGATTTTTGATCAAAGTGATCAAAATATGTTTGTTTTCTTCTTCGGAAGAAAATATCCCAGAAGCACTTGTGAAAATAGTTTTGTTAACAATTTAAATTTATCCCAGGCCCCTGTCTTAAGTCCTAAGAACAAAGAAAATTAATATATTTATTTTCATTAAATTCTAATTTTATTTGGGAAAAGTTTAAAGAAATATTTGCCTCTCATCTTTTTTATAAATCTCCTTGGATATCACTGATAAAATGATCACATATGTGTCTATTCATTTACAACATGTTTTGGCTATTTTGCCTCATTTTTAAATAGTCCATTATTAAGAAAGAGAGGAAAAGAGAGACTAGGAGGACAAGAAGGAAGAGAAGGAAGAGGAGAGGAAAAAGAACTTTTTGTTTTCCCAAGAGAGTAAAATAATACTTACATAGAAGTCACAAGTTGTTGTCTACAGACTAGTAAAAACATTCCACCTCCAGTCAGTATATTTGAGAGTATATTTGATGTGTGTTTAGTAGTCTGGCATTTTAAGTGGTACCTTGAAGCTTATAAAATATATTTAGCAGTTTGTTTTAGATTAACTTTGACTACTTTTTTTATATCTTGGACTTGGGGAAAAAGGGAAGGGATAGGCTGGAAAGAGAGTGGAAGGAAAAGGCAAATACAGGCAAAACAAAGTATTCTCTCAGAGGGACGTTGGCCTGGCTTCAGCAGCTGGTTCCTATGTAGGGAGCCCATCTCAAAGCATGTGCATAGGTTGATTTTTCTAGTCAGGAAGTTGTCTTCCCTGTAATAGGGCTCCTCCTTGAGGCTCACTGGTTGGTACATCAAATGAAGTCAAGATTTGGCCTTGGATGACAGATAAAGACAGTATCTTACCACTTCCATCTACATACATCCTTATCGCCTAGAAGTGCTGTGGGATTTTAAGGGGGTGATATTTGCAAAGCATTTTAAACTCCCTAAAAGAAAGTTCAAATATCTCTAGTAATAAGAATGTTGTTGTTATAAATCCTGGACTCGACATAGGTATTAAAGTTTCAGCCTCAACCAGATTGAGGATTTCAGTGTATTTTAGATCCACTATATAAAATACTAACCTTTCTATGAAGGGAGAATGCTGATGTGTGTGTGTGTGTGTGTGTGTGTGTGTGTGTGTGTGTGTGTGTATTTTTCAGACATAAGCCTAAACCCAGGGAAAAGATAGGCGGTGAGGTTTGGGGGAGGAACAACTGAATCAAGACAAGCAGAAAATAAAACCAAAAATAAAATACCATTCAAAATAGAAACAAAAAAAGGTTTTAAGAATTAACCAAGAGTACACAGCTCTCTGTTGACTGTGGGGAGGGAGGGGGTGCATACATGCATCTCTGTTAAAGAACATAGAAGAATTGATTAAAAGGAGATGTTCCATACTCCTGAATAGGACAACTTGATATTAATAATATATACTAGGTATGCTAATGAATCTGTAAGTTGCATGTAATTCCAAAAAAAAGTCAACTTGATATTTTTTGAGCAATCTAATAAAGATTCATTTAAATGTGAATGGAAGGGGGAAAAGCCATCTTTGAAAATGTAAAGGGGAAACTTCTCTTATCAAAACATATTACAAAGTCTTCATAGTAAAAATTGTTCATACACTGGTGCAAGAACAGGCAAATAGGTTTCTGGAACAGAATAGAGAGCTTAGTGATAAAATCACATATATATAAAAATGTAATACATGATTAAATGGTACCACAAACTAATAGGAAAAAAGGACTGTCCAGAAAATTGGCCATCTCTCTCTTGATAGATAACAGATAGAAAGATAAATAAACTAGATATTCTCAAGCTAACACAGGACTCTATGATTAAGGATTTAGGATTGTGACTTAAATGCAAAAGAAAATTTAAAGATCGTAGAAGATAACATAGATAATTTTAAAAGCAAAATGATTAATTAATCATTAATTAAAGTTAGAGATACCAGTTCAATAACATTAGGAACAAAATTAATATGTAAGTAACAGATCTGAAGAAGTTATTTATAAATTTTAAAGTTTATAAGAAATCTTTATAAGAAGTTACTTTATAAGATTTCTTTACAAGGAATCATTTTTTTCTTTAAATTCTGAAAAATCAGCAAGAAAAAGATAAGAAACAAATAAAAAAACGTGCAAAAGACATAAACAAGTCATTCATAAAAGAAAAAACTCAGAAGGCTACTGAGCATACAAAGAGGTAGTCTAATTCATCAGTAATTAGATTCACTGAGTTTACCATTTTGGACAATATCAAGCACTAATGGAACTATGCAGCTTCCCTGGTGGTTCAGACAGTGAAGAATCTGTGACCTAGGTTCGATCTCTGGGTCAGAGAAGGGAATGGCAGCCCACTTCAGAATTCTTGCCTGGAGAATTCCATGGACAAAGGAGCCTGGCAGGATACAGTCCACGGGGGTCGTAAAGAGTCAGACACAGCTAAGCAACTAACACTTTCTAGTGGGACTGTGGGAGTATGGGAACCATCATGTACTGCCACTGAGATGCGGCCAGGTTAAGTTCTTCTGTAAACCACTCTAGCCAAAATAAATCAAATATCAGGTAGTATTTCTTAAAAATATACCTCCTGGATATATATCAGAAGGAAAAGTGGACAATATGTACAAGGACATTTAAGTGTAGCATTTTTTTTAGATAGTAGGGAGTTGGAGGCAATCAAGTTGCTTATGGCTTGGGGACTGAATAAGTAAAACACATTGGATTCACCCAGTGAAATGCTATGAGGTACTTAGAAGCAACCAATTAGATGAACCCATAGCAACACACATGGATCTTAAAAAACCACGTTGAGTTAACTAAGGAAGTAACAATGAGATTTAGAGGATTAATGATATTTCAGGATTGCTTCAGCTCTCTGCAGGAAAGACTAAAGCAAACAAATGGAACAACACACACACACACACACACACACACACACACAAAGAAACAACCCTCAAGAAATGTAAAAATCTTGGGCGTTGATCTTTACTCCTTCCCCTGGGCACTGCCACCATTTTCCCCTAAGGCTGTCCCACGCTCCAGAAGCTCCATTGGTTCAACCGACCTCCACAGAGCATGAAAAGGAGAAAGGGAACTTTCTCTTCCTAAATACTCTTTCTTAACCCTGCCTCATCAAAGAGCATTCCCCTACAAGCCAATTTGTATCCACCCTGTTTGTTCAAAGTGGATATTTTCATTTATTTAACTGTGTGGCTTTTTTTTCCCTCGGCCAAGTGGTTATGGAGTTAGCCCAGGATAATCCCGGTAGGAGAGTGATTCTAAGGGAAGAAGGCATTTTGATGCCTCATATTCTGCCATAATAAACACTGCATACCACCCTCTCTTACACTGGTTATGATGAAAAACAGTATACACTCATAGAAACAAAAGGCAATTTTACCACTTGGAGGGTCATCCAAAATGTTGTTTAGAAAGTAAACCTCAGGAGCACATTCTCAGACTTAAGTTTATTTACAGCTCTGCAGCTATCAATAACAAAGACAATTAAATTAGCTAGGTCAAAAGCCCATTTGAACTGAAGAACTCTATTATAAAATTAAATTTTGTGGTAAAGTGGCCCTCACCAGCCCTTCTCACATGAAATTGATGGAGAGGCTGTTTGGATTTGTTAAAATTCAGAAAGGATTAATAGCTTTCATGTTGGAGAATATTACTCAGAAAGAGTGCACAGAGTTTAAAATACTTCACCCATGCAAATGAGCGCTGATTTCATTGTTTTATTTTAGGTAGTGTGGTTTTTTAAAGAATCAATAGATGAGGTGGAGGAATGACTGTCCTCAAAGAAGCATATTCTGACTCCGCTAAGATGGTATGTAATTTGCTCCATCAAAGCCAAAACAGTCAATAAGTCAAGATGTGGCTTTAGCTGTGTCTCAGAATAAACACTGGATTTCTTCATTAACTGATCAAATACAGAGTTCAAAGGGAACTGCAATGTTCTTTTGTGTGGGGAAAAATAATGGATTACAACAAATATCTCAGGGTTTTGGAGACCACACTAAGCTCAGAGGTTAGCAAGACATTTTCTTTGTCAACCTCAGATCACCCTGGCATAGCCACAAAAGAGTCTGCATTTCATTAGGCTTCTTTTCTGATTTAAGAAAAGAAAATGTGTCTTTATAGTCCAGTAGCCATCAGAACAAGTTGACAGTACATCATTCTGGGGTTCTGCTTCTCTGAGATTGATGGTCTGGTTCCCTTCATACAGATTCCTCCCTTTTTTCCTCCCTCCCTCACTGTCTCCCTCCTTCTTTTCTTCCCTCTTTTTTCCTCCTTCCTTCCTCTCTCCATCCCTCCCTCATATTTCTCCCACACACCCACTCCCCTCTCTTTCTCCCTTCCTTCCTTTATTTTTTGTCTCAATTAATACAGCTGACTTTTTATGGACATTTTCTTTTAATAATAGTTTGACCCCAATAAATTAATTAAACATTTACTATATATAACCCAGCCTTTGGAGGAGTAAATGGCAACCCACTTCAGTATTCTTGCCTGGAAAATCCCATGGACAGAGAAGCCTGGTGGACTACGGTACATGGGTCACAAAGAGTCAGACACAACTGAGCAACTGAGTGACTGGGCACATATGCACACATATCCACTCTCCACTTGCCTCTTAGAATCTCTACCGGCTGCATATTCGCCATTTCCCATACTGGTTCTAATATGATCAGTCTCCTCAAACATACCCCTTTTATATTCTCTATTATTCATTTTCTATCCACTCACCATCTCAATCTCTAACCATAGGAAATCACCTAGACCCCTCCCATTTTTTCACAATCATTCTCCAGCAGCCCATCGCCATGCCAGAATTAGGTATATGGATCCATACCCCACCTCCAGCACATTCCATAAAATAGTCATCATCATGATACCTAGTCCATAATGTTCTAGGGATAAAATAAGGCGCACCTTGTAAAGCTCATCACACAGTGACTGGCACGTAGTAATGACTCTAAATGTGAGCTAGGTTTATTTTCCTCCCAATTATCTTTTAAATCTTTTTTATCCATTTTGCCATTATTGCCTTCAGACTTTTATCATCCCTTACAAAAAAGTAGTTCCCTGCCTGGTCTCTGCTGATCAGGAAATTTCCCATATTGTCCCTTCATTGCCTTGCTGCCAATGTTAACTTGTGTAAAGCCTAATACAATATGACCATGTAACTATCTTTAAACTGAAGTAAACATTTTTCATAAAGGCCCATAAGGCACTTTGCACTGGTCCCAGCTATTATCTTCTTCTCTCACTTCTTTCCCAACTAATTCCAGACAAAGAAAACATCGGATAGTCTCAACAACTGTCCATGTTCCTTTGTACTTCCCTGTCACTGCATTTTCTTTTCCCTTTTCCCAGAATATTTTTCCCCTCTTTCCTCACATAACACCCTACATAATCCAACTGCTTCCATCATCACCTACTTTATGAAGTCTTCTCCAGCCTACCTAGAGAAACTGATACATCCTTCTCCATGTTCCTAAAGCCCTTTGCACATACCACTATAGCATTAAGCTTATCACATGGTGATGATTTGTTTTCATAGTGGTTGTAAAGACACGTTTGCAAAAGAAAGGAAAGATGGCATCTGTTCTTCGGTTTACTAATTCCTCTTTCCTGAAATCCTGCCTCACTGTGTCATGTTCTGCCTCTGAGGGTCTTCTAAGTCTCCTTCATTCAATAGTTGTAAAAGTTCCTCCATGATTCTATCAGGATTTCCAGTGAAGATATTGGGGATCAGTGCTCCTCCATCATTTGTCACATGCACTCCATTCTGCATTTTAACACCACTCTTATTAGACCACTCCAGTGTTCTTGCCTGGGGAGTTCCAGGGAGGGGCTGCAGTCCATGGGTTCGCTAAGAGTCAGACACGACTGAGCGACTTCACTTCACTTTCACTATTAGACCTTAGTAAATTGTAGCCTTTATTTATTATACTCAAATAGAACTGTTCACAGATGGTCAAAGGGATTTGGAAAAGTAAAAATTGAGTTAAAAAGGAACACATAAATAGAAATCTTTGTATTATTCACAGAGATTGAAATAGTTAACTCTTACTCGTTAATAAGAATAGTGTATATTGTATGTTACTTTAACTTTTCCAAAGCATTTCTATACACATTCAGTCTTCTCAACAACTCTCAGTGGTATATAGGGAAAATATTATTATCTCTACTGATGAAGAAATTGAGGCTCAGAGAGGTTAAATGATTTTTCAAGGTTACAGAGCTAGTGAATAGCAAATCTAAGAAACCACATCATATGATTCATAATGTACTATTCTTTCCAGATTTTTTTTTCATACCACCATTTATATATTTCTTCTGCTGGATGTAATCCTATTATTAGGACTTTCATAAGAATTGCATATATTAGTAAAGATGTTGTTAAAAATTTTAGAGAGCCTTTTAAAAATGTTTATATATTTTTACATTGGGTTTTATTTGATGATAATAAAAATACATGCTCATTATAAAACATTTGGAGAATAGAAGTTCTTCACAGAGAGAAATATTAAGTATAATTTTTCCATGTAGTGACAAACATGATTAATATTTTGGTTAATTTTCTTTGGTTTTTTATTTATGCTTGATTCATCTTTTTCACATTGTTATAGTCATATTTGTGTTCAGTATTTTATTCTCTTCATGAATCTTATCAGGAACATTCATGCTTTGAGAAACATGGACTTACAAACATTCAGTTCAGTTCAGTCGCTCAGTCATGTCTGACTCTGCGACCCCATGAACCGCAGCATGCCAGGCCTCCCTGTCCATCACCAACTCCCGGAGTTCACTCAGACTCACATCCATCGAGTCAGTGATGCCATCCAGCCATCTCATCCTCTGTCGTCCCCTTCTCCTCCTGCCCCCAATCCCTCCCAGCATCAGAGTCTTTTCCAATGAGTCAACTCTTCGCATGAGGTGGCCAAAGTACTGGAGTTTCAGCTTTAGCATCATTCCTTCCAAAGAATACCCAGGGCTGATCTCCTTTGGGATGGACTGGTTGGATCTCCTTGCAGTCCAAGGGACTCTCAAAAGTCTTCTCCAACACCACAATTCAAAAGCATCAATTCTTCAGTGCTCAGCCTTCTTCACAGTCCAACTCTCACATCCATACATGACTACTGCAATATTCTACTTTATGGCTCTATCAGAATTTAGTTAAATCTCTTATTTTTGGTAATTTTTTATGATTTTTTGTTTTTATTTGATCACTGAACTTTATTCTTCCCTTAACTCTTGATACCACATCCTCAAAGAAGATCAAATTATATTTTTGATCAATTATGTTTTTTCTGAGTTTAAAACCTATATGTCAAGCTAACAAAGTCACACTTGTAGTTAGTGGAGATGATCAGTGCTCTGTGGTGTTTAGGGCATTTGAGTAGGGATATCACACCATCCCAGACAGGGTTAAGTCAAAATAGTATCAAACCTTTTTTTGATCATTTTCTCAGACTGTAGGACACATCAGCAAACCGTGTTCTAGCCATTGGGATTCCTGAAGTACCTGGAAAACATAGCTCAGCTTAGATTCCCCAGACCCATTTTCCAAAATGACACATATCCTGTGAGTCCATAGACCTGTGTTTATTTTAGTGTCTTGTCCCCCTCTGCTGGCCCTCCACAAATGTATGGTTCCAGTGTTTCTAACATCATAATGAAAGAGAATGAATAGTCAAAAAAATCAGCCTAGAAGGGACCTTAGAGGATATCTAGTTCAAGGAATTAGAAGTACATGGCAGTGGGATTCCCTGGGTTTGAATCTTAGATTTTTCAATCATTAACTGCTTGCCCTGAGATAACCTTTAATAGCCCTGTGCCTCTGTAGCCCAGCCTATAAAGTGATGATATTAATAGCACCTACTGTATAGTACTATCCTGAGACTTCAACATGGTAATCTATGCAAGGCATTTAGAACAGTGTGTGACTGATACTAACATTCTGAAAAAAAATACTAGCTATCATTTTTGTCACTCCATGTTATGGAAGCAGAGACAGATGCCCAGGATCAATAACCCAGGTTCAACTATTTTTACATTAAACCAAACTTTTAAAAAAAATGTATTTGGCCATTCATTTTATAGACATCCTCAGTTTGGATTAGGGAGAAAACGACTATACCATAGTTTGGCAACTTTTGCTTCCTATTTTTTAAACTTGGTATCTGAGCTCTTCCCAGAATTTTAAACCCTTGTATATTACAAAGGAAATTGAATCAATAAATTTCTGATTCACTCACCCTTAACTCATCAAAACATCATTAGATTTATTTGATGTCTGGGGAAGCCTTACATGTCTCCATGTGCAGAAGTATGCACATCTTCTCCTTCTAAACTGATAAATCTTTTTCAGCCAGCCATAAATAGCAATGGAATGCCAAAATAAGCAGCTCTAAAATCAAAATGGTTGAGAAACAATTGAGCTTGTTCCATGCAGTTCACATTCTCTCAGTCTAACTTAATCATCCTTGATGAGCACATCCATTTCAGAATGCATGAACTTTGTTCCAACTAAAATCTATTGACTGTCTACTATGTGCCAGGCATTATTCTATCAAAAAGGGAAATATTGAGGCTGTTTTTCAACTCTAAGATGTTTCTGTGAACATCCTCTGAGTCGACTTTGAGATTCTGCTAATTGAGAAAATGAGGACTTTCAAAGGGAGTTTGAGATAAAGGTGTTCTTCAGTGACTCAGCTTTGATTCTATGGATGTTGGCCTTGATTCTTGCAGCTAATTTCTCCATGGCGTTGGCCTTGTCAATCACACACAGATCACACACTAAATGATTTCATTTAGTCTTCTACTAGGGCCTCCATCCATTTTGACTTGCTTTACAACACTGGTTCTGGTATCAGTTCAAAATGGCTGATTCTTGTTGGTGTATGACAGAAAACCACAACATTCTGTAAAGCAATTATCCTTCAATTAAAAAAAATTTTTTTAAGAAAAAAAAAAAAACTGGCACTGCTCTGGGCTCTGACCTATCATTTCTCTGATTCTATCATAGATCACTGCTTGCAGAATGAATATTCCTAGATTCAGTACTCTTATATCTAGAATAGAGACTAGAAAGAAAGAACGCCAAGCATAGAAAGCAGAAGTGCACCAGAAGTAACCAGAAAGAAAGAAAATAAAAGGACTGTCTAGTTTTCCAAAGGAGAATGAACACAGGAAACCCTCAGAAATTCTTAGAATTGGGTGTTAGTGCTTTGCTCAAGTCTGAAGTAGCCACCAGTCGAATAGAGTCAAAACAAGAGGTTTATGATTTTTCTTAAGGTTTTAACTAGACTAATTTACCCCCAGAGTGATATGGCCTGGAAATAACAGGGTTCTTCATAGCTATGCACCTGGGAATCTTTCTTATTCATTGGAAGCCTTATTTAGCTTTCCTAAGCCTCAGTTTCTTCAACTGTGAAATTAGGATAAAACTCTTGGGACTTTTTAAATAATTAAATGATTCTTTGCATATAATTCATTTAGAATTTATTAAATATTCAATTAATGTTAGCTACTAATGTTACATTTTATTTGCCTTAGAGTAATAGAACAATAGAGTAATAGAATGACTAAATGAATCTAAAACAACAAGGGAGACTGTGTCAGAGGAAAATTGATCTATTTTGTATGTAAACAGACTTCAGTTGCTTGAATTTTGACTTATTAAGCCATGGAGATAGGTAGCCACAGCCACATTTAACTTCTAAGTAGGGAGAAAACATAACAAACATATAAATTAATAAATGAAATAAATTAAAATTCTAGGCCCAACCAGGGAGTCTGATTAACAGCAGCATTCAGGCTGAGGTCAGCCTTTCAACCTGGGTGCTGCTAAGAAACGCATCTCTGCTAACAGTGAATTAAAACATCAAGAAAGAGGCAAAACTCAAACAGGCAGTGCCTGGTGGAACTGTACTGAAAACCTGACATAAATAAATAACAGCATCTTCTTTTAAAGACTTTGAAATAACCAGCACAATGTGCCAAGAAAGATAGAAATTCGCTCTGTGCTCTCTCTGAATGCAAACATAAGCTCACTGTGGCAAGGAGGGCTCCTGTTTAATTGGCAGGGGAATGGGAGGGGGAGGCTTAGGAAGAAAGAAAGGACCTCATCTAGAGTTTTTGTTTCTTATACAACTTCTTCTCTCAAGATGGTGGGATATCATAATAAATACTTTAATAATAAGTGGGAGATAACAAGCCATTCACTGGTCAATGAATTATGGATTAAAAATAACCAGAGCTGTGGTATAACATTGTAACAGAGGTTCCAAAATGACCTACAATTTTGATGAAAGATGCAGTGAAAGAAATATAGACATTTGACACTTTTTATTATGAAGATTTTTAGACCCTTCTGCAGGGATCTTTTTTTTTTTCTGAGAACATCAATGAACATATATATATAGTCATATATTTATGTATTTATATGTGTGTATATATATATATATGACTTCCCAGGTGGTGCTAATGATGAAGAACCTTCCAACCAATGCAGGAGACATAAGAGATGTGGGTTCTATCCCTGGGTTGGGAAGATACCCTGGAGAAGGGCACGGCATCTCACTCTGGTATTCTTGCCTGCAGAATCCCAGGAACAGAGTCTGGTGGACTACAGTCCATAAGATCACACAGAGTCAGACATGACTATAGCGACTTGGCATACACACATATATAATAAATATTTTTAAATAGTACAGGCAAATAAAGTTCCTTACTTATCAAAGTAATAAATGTTAAATATAGAAAGTGCAGAAATGTGGGATAAAAACCAAGTTAGAGAGAATGTTTAGAAGCAAAACCTTCTTTGGTCAGCATTCAGTGTCCAATGGCAGAAAATGTTCTAGATAGTTTAAGCAAACTAGAATGCAATATAAAGAATAAAGTACTCACAGAAACCTTGTATAGCCTGGAAGATCAGGCTCAAGGTTTAGTTTCTAGGAACAACTTTCAAAGCAATATCATGGGACTTTCTGATGGAAGAGCAAGTACCTTTGTCACCATTAAGAATCTAGAGAATGATCCAGAAAGTAGACAGTTTGAAATCCCCCATTAGACATCTTGTCTCTAGAACTACTCCAACTCTGTTACAATAAACCTGCCACAAAGACCTGACTCCTGCCCTGTATCTCAGCCCCACATGTGCTCCTAGGCCATCTGCTTCTTCATAAAACCCCTAATTTCATTACTGTGCTGCTACAGAGGGAGCAGAAGCAACAGAAGTATAGGAGTAATTTTCCAATTCTGAAAACTCATGTCTGTATTTCTGATTGGTGGATCCTAACCTACAGCCAGAACCCCAGCTGCAAGAGAATCTGGGGGGAAAAGCTCTAGACTTGCCATACTGACAGGCACAGTAAAAAGGTAAGTTAGTTTCGACCTCTGGTGTTTCCTGAGTAAAATCTGAAATTGACCCCTGAACACAGAGGGTGAGAAGAGACTGAAGAAGAAGACAAGTTATTCCAGATTGGCAGGTGGAAATTTTAATAAGAAAGAGAACTTATGTACAAGACTTGTCTTGCCAGCTGTAAGACGAATAGATCTCCACACCCACCCACCAGAATCTTACAAGTTTCTATAGGGTCTTTAATGGAGTTCAGTCATGTATGTATATCACCTAGTCTCAATAACATATTGCTTTCTCAAGTCTATGTCCTTGAAAAAGGTTCCCACTGTGGAAACAGTAGGCAAAGTGTATTTTCCAAGGACAGGGAAAGAGGTAAGGGACCTCCAGTTGCCCAGGTTGTGCTCAGAGGTCAACCACAGGTCACATCGTGTTAATTTCCTCTCCAATAAACTATTGGAATGGACACAAAGAGAAGCAATCCACTGGAACTGCCACAGTGCCAGTCCAGACAGAGAAAACGGCAAGAACAAAGACATGAAGGCATAAAATTACATCTCAGGTTCAGTAATAGACAGTTCTTGTGTGACTTGAACATAGAGTGGATATTGGGGATTGTGGGAAAGTCACAATTAGCACATTGGATCTGATTATGGAAGCAACTTGCAGACCTACTAAGGACTTTGGATTTTAGTAAGCTCATAATTACCATTTTATCTAGTAGGTCCTTCCTTAGGCACTTAGATGCAACCTGTATAAGTTTTGCCATCACTAAATTCTATTATTTACTTGGTATTTTTCTCTAAGTGATTTTAAATAGATTCAGTGCTTTTACTTAGCTCCATTCTCAGAGCTGTCTGTGAAATCACAGATTTGATATACTAGCTATTTTTTTCCTAATATAAATTGAAATAAGTGTAAAACTTTTATTTATTTTTATTTTTAAAAATTTATTTATTTTAATTGGAGGCTAATTACTTAACAATATTGTAGTGGTTTTGGCCATACATTGATATGAATCAGCCATGGATTTACATGTGTTCCCATCCTGAACCCCCCTCCCACCTGCCTCCCCATCCCATCCCTCTTGGTCATCCCAGTGCACCAGCCCTGAGCACCCTGTCTCATGCATCAAACCTGGACTGGCGATCTGTTTCATATATGATAATATACATGTTTCAATGCTCTTCTCTCAGATCATCCCACCCTCACCTTCTCCCACAGAGTCCAAAAGTCTGTTCTTTACATCTGTGTCTCTTTTGCTGTCTCGCATACAGGGTCATCATTACCATCTTTCTAAATTCCATATATATGTGTTAGTATACTGTACTGGTGTTTTTCTTTTTGGCTTACTTTGCTCTGTATAATAGGCTCCAGTTTCATCTGCCTCATTAGAACTGTTTAAATGTATTCTTTTTAATGGCTGAGTAATACTCCACTGTGTATATGTACCACAGCTTTGTGATCCATTCCTCTGCTGATGGACATCTAGGTTGCTTCCATGTCCTGGCTATTGGGGTACATGTGTTTCTTTCAATTCTGGTTTCCTCGGTGTGTATGCCCAGCAGTGGGATTGCTGGGTCATATGGCAGTTCTATTTCCAGTTTTTTAAGGAATCTCCACACTGTTCTCCATAGTGGCTGTACTAGTTTGCATTCCCACCAACAGTATAACAGGGTTCCCTTTTCTCCACACCCTCTCCAGCATTTATTGTTTGTAGATTTTGGGATAGCACCATTCTGACCTGCGTGAGATGGTACCTCATTGTGGTTTTGATTTGCATTTTTCTGATAATGAGTGATAATGAGCATCTTTTCATGTGTTTGTTAGCCATCTGTACATCTTCTTTGGAGAAATGCCTTTTTAGTTCTTTGGCCCATTTTTTGATTGAGTCATTTATTTTTCTGGAATTGAGCTGCAGGGGTTACTTTTATAGTTTTGAGATTAATTCTTTATCAGTTGCTTCATTTGCTATTATTTTCTACCATTCTGAAGGCTGTCTTTTCGCTTTGCTTATAGTTTCCTTCGTTGTGCAAAAGCTTTTAAGTTTTAAAATAATAGAAACAAGAAAGTACACATCACATGAAACATCTTTGGCACCACTAAAAGTTATGAGTACTGTTATTTGGAAAATACAGCTGTAGACAATGAGAAACACTGAGATCTTTATAAACATGGACATAGAAAAATCAGATATGTATTTTATTTTACTTTACAATACTGTATTGGTTTTGCCATACATTGACGTGAATCTGCCATGGGTGTACATGAGTTCCCAATCCTGAACCCCCCTCCCAACTCCCACCCCATATCATCTCTCTGGATCATCCCCGTGCACCAGCCCCAAGTATTCTGTATCCTGTATCGAACATATACTGGTGATTCGTTTCTTACATGATAGTATACATGTTTCAATGCCATTCTACCACACCATCCCACCCTCTCCCTCTCCCTCAGAGTCCAAAAGTCCATTCTATACATCTGTGTCTCTTTTGCTGTCTCGCATACAGGGTTATCATTACCATCTTTCTAAATTCCGTATATATATGTTAGTATACTGTATTGGTGTTTTTCTTTCTGGCTTAATTCACTCTGTATAATCGCCTCCAGTTTCATCCATCTCATTAGAACTGACTCAAATGTATTCTTTTTAATGGCTGAGTAATACTCCATTGTGTATATGTACCACTGCTTTCTTATCCATTCATCTGCTGATGGACATCTAGGTTGTTTCCATGTCCTGGCTATTATAAACAGTGCTGCAATGAACATTCGGGTACATGTGTCTCTTTCAATTCTGGTTTCCTCGGTGTGTATGCCCAGCAGTGGGATTGCTGGGTCATAAGGCAGTTCTATTTGTAATTTTTTAAGGAATCTCCACACTGTTCTCCATAGTGGCTGTACTAGTTTGCATTCCCACCAACAGTGTAAGAGGGTTCCCTTTTCTCCACACCCTCTCCAGCATTTATTGCTTGCAGACTTTTGGATCACTGCCATTCTGACTGGTGTGAAATAGTACTTCATTGTGGTCTTGATTTGCATTTCTCTGATAATGAGTGGTGTTGAGCATCTTTTCATGTGTTTGTTAGCTATCCGTATGTCTTCTTTGGAGAAATGTCTATTTAGTTCTTTGGCCCATTTTTTGATTGGGTCGTTTATTTTTCTGGAATTGAGCTGCATAAGTTGCTTGTGTATTTGTGAGATTAGTTGTTTGTCAGTTGCTTCATTTGCTATTATTTTCTCCTATTCTGAAGGCTGTATTTTCACCTTGCTTATAGTTTCCTTTTTGTGCAGAAGCTTTTAATTTTAATTAGATCCCATTTGTTTATTTTTGCTTTTATTTCCAATATTCTGGGAGGTGGATCATAGAGGATCCTGCTGTGATTTATGTCAGAGAGTGTTTTGCCTATGTTCTCCTCTAGGAGTTTTATAGTTTCTGGTCTTACGTTTAGATCTTTAATCCATTTTGAGTTTATTCTTGTGTGTGGTGTTAGAAAGTGATCTAGTTTCATTCTTTTACAAGTGGTTGACCAGTTTTCCCAGCACCACTTGTTAAAGAGATTGTCTTTACTCCATTGTATATTCTTGCCTCCTCTGTTGAAGATAAGGTGTCCATAGGTGTGTGGATTTATCTCTGGGCTTTCTATTTTGTTCCATTGATCTATATTTCTGTCTTTGTGCCAGTACCATATTGTCTTGATGACTGTGGCTTTGTAGCAGAGCCTGAAGTCAGGCAAGTTGATTCCTCCAGTTCCATTCTTCTTTCTCAAGATTGCTTTGGCTATTCGAGGTTTTTTGTATTTCCATACAAATCTTGAAATTATTTGTTCTAGCTCTGTGAAAAATACCAATGGTAGCTTGATAGGGATTGCATCGAATCTGTAGATTGCTTTGGGTAGTATACCCATTTTCACTATATTGATTCTTCTGATCCATGAACATTGTATATTTCTCCATCTATTAATGTCCTCTTTGATTTCTTTCATCAGTGTTTTATAGTTTTCTATATATAGGTCTTTAGTTTCTTTAGGTAGATATATTCCTAAGTAGTTTCTTTTTTTCGTTGCAATGGTGAATGGAATTGTTTCATTAATTTCTTTTTCTACTTTCTCATTATTAGTATATAGGAATGCAAGGGATTTCTGTATGTCGATTTTATATCCTGCAACTTTACTACATTCATTGATTAGCTCTAGCAATTTTCTGGTGGAGTCTTTAGGGTTTTCTGTGTAGAGGATCATGTCATCTGCAAACAGTGAGAGTTTTACTTCTTCTTTTCCAATTTGGATTCCTTTTATTTCTTTTTCTGCTCTGATGGCCAAAACTTCCAGAACTATGTTGAATAGTAGTGGTGAAAGTGGGCACCCTTGTCTTGTTCCTGACTTAAGGGAAATGCTTTCAATTTTTCACCATTGAGGATAATGTTTGCTGTGTGTTTGTCATATATAGCTTTTATTATGTTGAGGTATGTTCCTTCTATTCCTGCTTTCTAGCGAGTTTTTATCATAAATGGATGTTGAATTTTGTCAAAGGCCTTCTCTGTATCTATTGAGATAATCATATGGCTTTTATTGTTCAATTTGTTAATGTGGTGAATTACATTGATTGATTTGCAGATATTAAAGAATCCTTGCATTCCTGGGATAAAGCCCACTTGGTCATGGTGTATGATCTTTTTAATGTGTTGTTGGATTCTGATTGCTAGAATTTGTTAAGGATTTTTGCGTCTATGTTCATCAGTGATATTGGCCTGTAGTTTTCTCTTTTTGTGGCATCTTTGTCAGGTTTTGGTATTAGGGTGATGGTGGCCTCATAGAATGAGTTTGGAAGTTTACCTTCCTTTGCAATTTCCTGGAAGAGTTTGAGTAGGATAGGTGTTAGCTCTTCTCGAAATTTTTGGCAGAATTCAGCTGTGAAGCCGTCTGGACCTGGGCTTTTGTTTGCTGGAAGATTTCTGATTACACTTTCAATTTCCGTGCTTGTGATAGGTCTGTTAAGATTTTCTATTTCTTCCTGGTTCAGTTTTGGAAAGTTGTACTTTTCTAAGAATTTGTCTATTTCTTCCACGTTGTCCATTTTATTGGCATATAATTGCTGGTAGTAGTCTCTTATGATCCTTTGTATTTCTGTGTTGTCTGTTGTGATCTCTCCATTTTCATTTCTAATATTATTGATTTGATTTTTCTCCCTTTGTTTCTTGATGAGTCTGGCTAATGGTTTGTCAATTTTATTTATCCTTTCAAAGAACCAGCTTTTGGCTTTGTTGATTTTTGCTATGGTCTCTTTTGTTTCTTTTGCATTTATTTCTGCCCTAATTTTTAAGATTTCTTTCCTTCTACTAACTCTGGGGTTCTCCATTTCTTCCTTTTCTAGTTGCTTTAGGTGTAGAGTTAGGGTATTTATTTGACTTTTTTCTTGTTTCTTGGGGTATGCCTGTATTGCTATGAACTTTCCTCTTAGCACTACTTTTATAGTGTCCCACAGGTTTTGGGTTGTTGTGTTTTCATTTTCATTCGTTTCTATGCATATTTTGATTTCTTTTTTGATTTCTTCTGTGATTTGTTGGTTATTCAGCAGCGTGTTGTTCAGCCTCCATATGTTGGAATTTTTAATAGTTTTTATCCTGTAATTGAGATCTAATCTTAATACATTATGTTGGAGTGTTTCATATTGTCCTGGAGGTTCTGAGATTGTCCTCATTTCTTTTAATTCGTTTTTCTTTTTTCCTCTCTGATTCACTTATTTCTACCATTCTATCTTCTATTTCACTAATCCTATCTTCTGCCTCCATTATTCTACTATTTGTTGCCTCCAGAGTGTTTCTGATCTCATTTATTGCATTATTCAGAAAAGATGCTTGGAATGATTTCAATTTTTTTGAATTTATCAAGGTTAGATTTATGGCCCAGGATGTGATCTATCCTGGAGAAGTTTCCATGAGCACTTGAGAAAAAGGTGAAATTCATTGTTTTGGGGTGAAATGTCCTATAGATATCAATTAGGTCTAATTGGTCTATTGTATCATTTAAAGTTTGTGTTTCTTTGTTAATTTTCTGTTTAGTTGATCTGTCCATAGGTGTGAGTGGGCTATTAAAGTCTCCGACTATTATTATGTTTTTGTTAATTTCCCCTTTCATACTTGTTAGCATTTGTCTTACATATTGTGGTGCTCCTATGTTGGGTGCATATATATTTATAATTGTTATATCTTCTTCTTGGATTGATCCTTTAACCATTATGTAGTGGCCTTCTTTGTCTCTTTTCACAGCCTTTGTTTTAAAGTCTATTTTATCGGATATGAGTATTGCTACTCCTGCTTTCTTTTGGTCTCTATTTGTGTGGAATATCTTTTTCCAGCCCTTCACTTTCAGTCTGTATGTGTCCCTTGTTTAAAGGTGGGTCTCTTGTAGGCAGCATATATAAGGATCTTGTTTTTGTATCCATTCAGCCAGTCTTTGCCTTTTGGTTGGGGCATTCAACCCATTTATGTTTAAGGTAATTATTGATAAGTATGATCCCGTTGCCATTTACTTTATTGTTTTGGGTTCAGGTTTATACGCCCTTTTTGTGTTTCCTGTCTAGAGAATATCCTTTAGCATTTGTTGGAGAGCTGGTTTGGTGGTGCTGAATTCTCTTAGCTTTTGCTTGTCTGTAAAGCTTTTGATTTCTCCTTCATATTTGAATGAGATCCTTGCTGGGTACAGTAATCTGTGCTGTAGGTTATTTTCTTTCATCACTTTAAGTATGTCTTGCCATTCCCTCCTGGCCTGAAGAGTTTCTGTTGAAAGATCTGCAGTTATCCTTATGGGAATCCTCTTGTGTATTATTTGCTGTTTTTCCCTTGCTGCTTTTAATATTTGTTCTTTGTGTTTGATCTTTGTTAATTTGCTTAATATGTGTCTTGGGGTGTTTTGCCTTGGGTTTATCCTGTTTGGAACTCTCTGGGTTTCTTGGACTTGTGTGATTATTTCCTTCCCCGTTTTAGGGGAGTTTTCAATTATTATCTCCTCAAGTATTTTCTCATGGTCTTTCTTTTTGTCTTCTTCTTCTGGGACTCCTATAATTCGAATGTTGGAGCGTTTCATATTGTCCTGGAGGTCTCTGAGATTGTCCTCATTTCTTTTAATTCGTTTTTCTTTTTCATTCTGATTCACTTATTTCTACCATTCTATCTTCTATTTCACTAATCCTATCTTCTGCCTCCGTTATTCTACTATTTGTTGCCTCCAGAGTGTTTCTGATCTCATTTATTGCATTATTCATTATATATTGACTCTTTTTTATTTCTTCTAGGTCCTTGTTAAACCTTTCTTGCATCTTCCCAATCCTTGTCTCCAGGCTATTTATCTCTGATTCCATTTTGATTTCAAGACTTTGGATCATTTTCACTATCAATATTCAGAATTCTTTCTCAGGTAAATTCCCTTTCTCTTTCTTTTGTTTGGTTTGGTGGGCATTTCTCCTGTTCCTTTACCTGCTGGGTATTCCTCTGTCTCTTCATCTTGGTTATATGGCTGCATTTGGGGTGCCTTTTCTATATTCTGGGGATTTGTGGAGTTCTCTTTATTATGGAGTTTCCTCACTGTGGATGGGGTTGGATCAGTGGCTTGTCAGGGTTTCTTGGTGTTGGAGTTCTGGTGGGTGGAGCTGGATTTCTTCTCTCTGGAGTGCAATGAAGTGACCAGTAATGGGTTATGAGGCGTCAATGGTTTTGGAGTAACTTTGAGCTGCCTGTATATTGAAGCTCAGGGATGTGTTCCTGTGTTGCTGGAGAATTTGCGTGGTATGTCTTGCTCTAGAACTTGTTGGCCCTTGTGTGGTGCTTGGTTTCAGTGTAGGTATGGAGGCGTTTGATGAGCTCCTATCGATTAATGTTCCCTGGATTCAGGAGTTCTCTGATGTTCTCAGGATTTGGACTTAAGCCTCCTGCTTCTGGTTTTCAGTTTTATTATTACAGTAGCCTCAAGACTTCTCTATCTATACAGCACCAATGATAAAACATCTAGGTTAAAGATGAAAAGTTTCTCCACATTGAGGAACACTCAGAGAGGTTCACTGAGTTACATGGAGAAGAGAAGAGGGAGGGGGTAGTTCGAGGTGACTGGAATGAGATAAGGTGGGATCAAAAGAGGACAGAGCAAGCTAGCCAGTAATCACTTCCTTATGTGCACTCCACAGTCTGGACCGCTCAGAGGTGTTCATGGAGTTATACAGGGAAGAGGAGAGGGAGGAAGTAGACAGAGGTGGCCAGGAGGATAAAAGAAGGAAATGGAAAGGAGAGAGACAGATCCAGCCAATAACCAGTTCCCTAAGTGTTCTCCACTGTCTGGAACACACAGAGATTCACAAAGTTGGGTAGAGAAGAGAAGAGGGAGGGAGGAGACAGAGGCCTCCTGGTGGAGAAAAAGGAGAGTCCAAAGGAGGAGAGAGTGGTCAAGCCAGTAATCTCACTCTCAGGTAAAATTGGGTACTGAAGATTGGGTTTTTAAATGTACAAAATTGATAGCACATACCAAAAAGCAAAGATTAAAAATATAGAGTAGAGGTTGGATTTTCAAAAATACAATATTAAAGAAAAGAAGAAGAAAAAAAAGAAAAAGAAAACAAAGCCACAAGAATTATTAAAAAACAACAACAACTACCACAAAAAGACTATATACAGTGTTTGCTTTAAAAATAGGGTCTTTTTTTTTTTAAAGTAATAGTAGGTTATAAAAATTAAAATTAAAGGAGAAATAGAGGACTTAAAATTTTTTTAAGTTAAAAAAAAGAGGAAGAAAAAACAATCACACAACAACATTAAAAAAAAAAAAGGAATGATCATAAAAATAGTAAAGATATATCTGGCCCTTTCTCTGTTGTTGTGGGCAGTGTGGGGTCACTTCCAAGGCGATTCCCTCTGTTTAACTTCTTCTGTTTGCTGGTCTTTTCAGTGTCTGATTTCTGCCCTGACACAGGGGGGCGGTGGTGGACACTTTTTTTATTTTTTTAGGCTCACTTGTTCAGTCGCGCGGTGGGGAGGGAGGGATGCTGCAAACAAATAACACTGGCGTGTGCTCGCAGTGTCTCAACCCCACTGGGCCTGCCCCTGCTCACAGCGCACACTGCTCAGGCTCTACGTTGCTCCACTGGGAACTGTCTAAGGCTGGCCCTAGGATGCATGCACCTCCCCGGTCTAAGCCACTCAGGCTCAGCACTCAGGTAGCCCTCAGAGGCGCAGATTTGGTTGAGCCTCCCAGGTCCGAGTAGCTCAGGTGTTTGGCGAGTGCGATTGCTGCGACTTATTGCCTTTCCCATTTCTGCTGCTCGGTTTTCTGGGTGTACCGCTGGTGTCCCTTCTCAGGCAGATGATGACTGTCCAGAATCCCCAGAAGTCTTAGTTAGCAAAGAAGCCTGCTTGCATTTTGGTAGGTAATGTCTCTCTTGGGCTACAATTGCCCCCTTCCAGCCCTTACGGCTCTGGCTGCCTGTCACCGGGGAGGGGGATGGTCTGCAGCTGGCTATTTCTGTTCCATCCTTTGTTCTGTGTGCGGTCCTGGAGGTGTCTTATGTTTGAGCTTTTCACGTGGTGGCTATTCCACTATCTGGTTTGCTAGCCCAAGTTAGTTTGCTCTGGTTATGCGCGAGGCGTTCCGGCCCAATTCTTAAAAGCACTGCAGCCCACACCTCCCACGCCTCCCTGCCCAGCCCCCACTTGCTAGTGGCAGATGCAGGCATCTGCGCTGCTTCTCCACTGGGGGAGTTACTGTTGGGCTCGTAATCTGTTGGTTTTAATTATTTATTTATTTTTCCTCCCTGTTATGTTGCCCTCTGTGCTTCCAAGGCTCGCCACAGACTCAGCAGGGAGAGTGTTTCCTGGTGTTTGGAAACCTCTCTTGTTAAGATTCCCTTCCCAGGACGGGACTTCCTTCCTGGGACCAAGCTCCCTCCCTACCTCCTTTGTCTCTTTTTTCGTCTTTTATATTTTTTCCTACCTGTTTTTGAAGACAATGATCTGCTTTTCTGGGTGCCTGATGTCCTCTGCCAGCATTCTGAAGTTGTTTTGTGGAATTTGCTCAGCGTTGAAATGTTCTTTTAATGAATTTGTGAGGGAGAAAGTGGTCTCCCCATCCTATTCCTCCGCCATCTTAGGACCGCCCTCCAGATATGTATTTTTAAAAGATACTGACAATGAATGGGATGGATCAGAGCCAAGTTTAAAGTCATGAATCCAAAAAATAAATAAATAAATAAAGTCATTAATCCACATAAAAGTGGAATATTATTTGATCAGTGTAATGTCTATAGGAATGAAAAGGAAAAATCAGTTAAAGAGATTTCAGAACTGGAATGCAAGGGATTTGGTAACTGACAGATTTAGAAATTCAGAATGGCAGAAGAGTTTACACTGACTGTAGAGTGATAGGTTAGGTAACAGTTGACTGTTAAATGGTGGTCCAATAAACAGATCTAGTGAACAACAAAATACTTGATCTTAGAATATGTATCTGAGAAGCCCAATTGTACATTCGGAGTTTTCAGGTGTTTGGGGGATACAACTAGAAATAAATGCCTTGATTGCTATCAGTATGTGTCTAGAGTTCAGGAAAAATCTCTTAGAGTTTAAGTTTGTGGAGTCACGGGCCTGTATGCTTTTAGTTAGTTGGAGTCATAAAAATAGACCTAAACTTTCAAGGAAAGGCTAGAATTGTGGAGTTTAAAAGTCGGGTAGAGGAAGAACCAGCAAGAGAGACTGAAGAACACCTTGGAGAGTGGTCAAGGAAGCCATTGAAGAAGGAAGTGTCAATGAGAAGAAACCACTGATGAAGCCAAATGTCCAGAAAATGAGACTGCAAGTAGACCATTGGATTTGGTCATTTGGATATTGCTGTTCTGCAATTGAGTCGTTTGCATACAGTTGTCAGAGCAGAAGTCATATTTTACTGAGCTGAAAAAGCAATTGGGTCACAATTACTTGGAGATGGGAGCTTTACAGCAGGAAGTCTCAACTAGAGATGATTTTTTCTTCAACAGACCTTTGGCAATGTCTGGAGACATTTTTGATCGTCACAACTAGGGAAGTGCTACTGTTATCTAGCTGGTAGATGGAAGTTAAAGATGCTAAACATCCTACAGTACACAGAACAGATCACACAGCAAAAATTATCTGGCCAGAAATGTAGGAGTTCCAAGATTGAGACATTGTGCTCTAGATAAAGACTTCAAAGTCTGGTTGTGAAGAGAAGAGAAAAGGATGGTGGCTTGTTTTAGTGGAAAAATCCAATGTTTTCTTAGAAGATTTCAACTTACGAGGAAAGGGAAGAAGAAAATGAGGGAGAGAAAGTGAAGAATAGTTGGTCAAGTAATGTTTGATGGAGTTAAGAGAGAATATATTCCAATGCACAACTGAAGTGTAGAATTTGAATAGCAGAAAGCATTGCCACCACTCCCTTTGCCCTTCTAAGACAGGAAAGAAGGCAAATGACAGGCAGAAATATAGACACAGATAAGGGACATATGAAGGAGTAATACAGCAGTTTATGGCTAGGAAGTAGAAAACTAAATTATCATGAGGAATGGAGAAGAGCACAGAAAAAGATAAATTGAACAGAACTGAAGAAGGATAGTAAAACTTGGAGAAATAAAAGGCAAGGACTGCATTAGAGCAAAAAAGAGATATGTGAGTAATTCTTAAGCAGCATTAAAGAACAAGTTGAGTTTTGAAATTGCAAATTTGTAAGGGAACCAACTTACAAGGTAATGTGATTTTCTCACACAACGTTCAGCATCCCAAAAACAGTGTCAGGAAAACAGATGTTTAGAGGTTTTCAGTATCTGAGACTTCCCAGAAAGGTGCATTCACTGAAGGAAAATTCTGATTAGCTTAAATATGTTTTGTTGCCTAAACATGTATATGCACAAACCATTTTTTGTGCTTAAGTATGTGTTTGTGTTTAAATGTTTTTGGAATAATTGTCCCTGCCGCAAATCATGTCTTGAATTAATTCTGTTGTGCTTAGTTGCTCAGTTATGTCCAACTCTTTGTGACCCCATGGACTGCAGCCCGCCAGGCTACTCTGTCCACAAGGATTCTCCAGGCAAGAATACTGGAATGGGTTGCCGTGCCCTCCTCTGGGGGATATTCCCAACAGAGGGTTCAAACCCAGGTCTCCAGCATTGCAGGTGGATTCTTTATAATCTGAGCCACCAGGGAAGCCCTAAATGTAATTATACACTGTCAAATATTTAGGTTCTTAAATAATTGTCAATTAAGTTAAAATAATCCACCGGGGTCAGGAATAATATCCTCTGCTAATTATACTTCAATAGTTTTAATCCCTTTTTCTTTTTCTGTCTGTATCGATGCTACATAAATCAGAGATAATTGCATGATGAAACTGATAATCTAAATTTAGAGTTAAAATATCCCTTTGCTGAATACTCTTCTTTAGTTTTGCATTCACTATGTTACATTTACAGTTTTACACAATCAGAGCCTCAGATTCTTTCCCTAATTCTTTCTTCAATGTGTCTTTATTTCTGTATGGCTAATTTGCTCATTTCATTCCCAGTGCTTCATTTGTTCTTTGTCCACAGTCTGTAGGCTCTTTTTGGGTCTGAGTTTTGCATTGCATGACCTATTAATGATATAGCTCATTTTGTGGTGAGTGTTACATCCTTAAGACATTTGCAAAAACAGCCAACAAATCCTCAGTTGTAATTAGGTCAAATATTTCTAGAAAATTTCTTTTGTTGACTGATTCTATGGATTCATCATGGCCTTTTATTGCCTTTTTTTTTTTTTTTCCGGGCACACAGATAATTACTTCTATTACCATCCTCAAATAACAATGTTTTTCTTCTCTAGTCTTTGTCTGGAGCTGCCCATTAGTTCACTGACACCAGAGTTTCTCTAAAATGTTATCTTTGTTCATAATTTATCTATCCCAGAAATTTCAGCTGAGTTGCAGGCATCTGGTTTTCAGCTCAGGTCAGCTGTTTTCTAATCCAGATCTCTTTTCAGTTAAACATATTGAAAGTTTAGATGAATTCTAGATTGTGTGGAGAGGAGCCAGTTTGGTGGTATAAGTCCATAAACTGATTGGGAGACCATATTCTTTTTAAGTGCTGATTTAATTCCTAATGATCTGCTCCTCTTCAGTTTTCTTAAACTACAGTTAGATACTGGCTAGGTTTATTTGAGGGAGAAGGCAATGGCAACCCACTCCAGTACTCTTGCCTGGAAAATCCCATGGACGGAGGAGCCTGATAGGCTGCAGTCCATGGGGTCGCACAGAGTCAGATATGACTGAGGCAACTTAACAGCAGCAGCAGCAGTTTTATTTGAATGTTTATTCACTGCATTATTGTAAACCAAAGCTCAGTAAATATACTCTTTGAGTTTTCTTAAATCAGGGAAAAGCTCTTTCTACAAACTCATCTATAAAACAGATATAGAACATTTCTAATTCTAAAGTATAATCAAATAAATCTCTTGGTCTACCTCGCCAGTGTAATCACTCAATTGTATTTGGCCACCCTGCAGATAGACTTCCTGTGATCAGGCTTACAAAATTGTTCAACAACGGCTCTATATACAAAGTAAAATTCTTATTTTTCAATGGATTTATCTAGAATTCTACTTATTCGTTAAAGATACAGAAACTTTGAAGTATAGTTCTTCTTAAAATGTCTCTTGGGATTTACCAGTTACAATGTACATTTGATTTTTTTTCCCACCCAACATAATCTCACTCATAGCCAGGGTAACAGTATCACTGAATTCACATGGATATCTACATTGCGCTATTCAGGCCATACTATTTTCAGACCACTTAACTCCAGAATTTGGTCCTAATAGGTTTAAGCTAATCCTCACATCCCTACAACTGGCTACAAGGTGTGACTGGAATGAGTCAGGCCAATTAGATGCAAAGAGATATTTTCTTGAGTCTTCAGGGAGAGATGTTTCTACTTTGTTCCACAGGATATAATAAAAAGGAGACTTTCTTTCTGTTGTGCTAAATAAGTAAGTATAGTAGTTTGTATGGAGCAGATAATCTAGAGACAAATCACATGAATTTAAATCATAGCTACTCCATTTGTATGACCTTGGGGAAGTTATTTAATCTTTCTGTCCCTTAGTATTCTCATGTGTAAAATGGTAATATCAATCTTTCCAATCTATAGAGTTGTTTTTGAGAGTTACATGAGCTAACCCTGAAGCACTGAAAACAGTGTCTAGCACACAGTGAACACAATTAGAGAAAATTTAGTTCTAGGAAGCTTGCAACCATCTTAGTGCAGCCATTCTTAGGAATATACAGAGGAGAGAGAGAAAGTTGGGACTTCAGTGATGGAATTAACCTTTTTGAAACAGAACCCTGGTCTTTTAAGTTATATGAGTTGTAAATTATGGCTTTTTGATTAAGTCTGCTAGAGTTATCTTTCTGTTACTCAAAACTGAAATATCCCTAATAAAAGACTGAAGTGTCACCAGCTTTAATTTTACAAACACCATTAAGCATCTGTTGCCTATCTATATAAATAAGGCACAGACACTATCTCACATTCAACACACATTTATTGAGTTCCTATTGTGTTTAAGGCAATGTAGTCATTGAGGGTATCTTTCAGAAATCTAAATAATTATAATGCAAGACAGAATGGTATAACTTCTTTGAGATAGACATAAATAAGTCACATGAGAAATTCAGAGAAGTCATATATAGTTTGGACTATTCAGTAAGTCTTCTTGAGGCAATACCATTTCTAAGACTCATAAATTAGAATTCATTCTCAGTGTTGTTTATATCTTCCTTTATTCAGGTACTATTCATTGAGTACCTACTCTGTGCCAGAGCTTGTGCTGAAAGCTATACATAAAATATTGAACAAAATTGGACACGATCCTTGCTCTCCGGGTGAAAGTCAAAGAATCAAAGATGATTCACATGATGACCAAGAATCACATGATGACATTACAAATACAACTAGGATAAGTGTTATAAAGAAAGTTCACAGCCTGAATATACATTTCTCCAAATAGGACATATAGGTAGACATATAGGAACATGAGAAGGTGTTCAACACTGCTAGTTATTAGAGAAATGCAAATCAAAACTACAATGAGATATCACCTCACACCAGTCAGAACGGCTGTCATCAAAAAAATTTACAAACAACAAATGCTGGAGAGGGAGTGGAGAGAAGGGAACTCTTCTACACTGTTGGTAGGAGTATAAATTGGTGCAGCTACTGGGGAAACAGTACGGAGATTCTTTAAAAAACTAAAAATAGAGCTACCATATGACCATGCAATCACACTCCTGGGCATATATCCAGAGAAAAACATGATCTGAAAGGATGCATGCACCCAGTGTTCATTTCAGCACTGTTTACAATAGCCAAAACGTAGAAGTAACCTAAAGGTCCATCATCAGAGGAATGGATAAAGAATATGTGGTATATATATATATACAATGGAATATTACTCATCTCTAAAAAAGACTGAAATAATGTCATTTGCAGCAACATGGATGGACCTAGAGAGTGTTATATTGAGAGAACTAAGTCAGACAGAGAAAGAGAAGCATGGTATGACACCCCTGATATGTGGAATCTAAAGAGAAATGATACAGATGAATTTACTTATAAAATAGAAAGAGACTCACAGAAGACAAACTTATGGTTGCCAGGGGGAAAAGATAGGGAGTCTGGGAAGGGCATGTGCACACTGCTATTTTCAAAATGGATACCCAACAAGGACCTATTATATTGCATATGGAATTCTACTCAGTGTTATATGCCAGACTGGATGGGAGTGGGGTTTGGGGGAGAATGGATACATGTATATGTATGGCTAAGTCCCTTTGCTGTCCACCTGAAACTATCACATGTTAATTGGCTATACCCCAATACAAAATAAAAAGTTTAAGGTTTGAAAAAAAAAGAACTTGGAGTATGAGACAATATATCAGTGTTTAAGTATCAATACCTTCAGGAAAATTATTTCAGTCACTCTTTTTACAGTAAGGTGGTAAAGCCATCTAGCCAGAATAAGGTCTTTTATTGCAGCATAAGAAAAATCAAGCTGTGGGTGAGGGGTGGGGGAAGGAGGAGCAAACATCTGTAATACATTTTCAGTACAAAATTAATGTCACTTCCAGTTGTGTTGGCCAAATTCCTTGCCTTTCCTTGACAGACTGACAAAGAATGAAAGTCAACCCAATTTATGCCTATTGGAGGTAACTTGTGGCTTAACTGGACTCTTTGGTTGAAGTGTTGACATGTGGCAATTTTGTAGAAACAAATGATCATTAGAGAGGGCATGATAGTCAACACAAATAGGATGCAATTAGCATGTGTCACCACTGGCTTCTGGTAGAAACATCTTAATAGATGACACATAATAAAGGTCAGCAATTGAGACCAGCTCAGTTAATTAGTTCCTTGTTGTTTCTGAGGAAGAAAGTAAAGTATTTTAATCTTGTTTTTCCTCTTCTTTCAACAGCTACCCCTTGGGAAGAGTCAGGGTCACTTGTGTCCTCTTTGTCTTCTCACTTCAGTAAGGAAAGCTCTAACATTTGTCCTTACAGTTTTACCTTCTTCTTAGTAAAATAGATTTTGTTTTTACTGCATTTTTCATGCTCAAGGTATCCCAAAGCAATTTACAGTAATGAGTTTCAAATCTGGATTGATGGTAGCTCGGTAGGCAATCATGTTAGCCATTACATATTCAAGGCTAGCTTACACCCAGCCCTGAAATTAAAATCTACCTCTTCACGAGAAGCGATGTCTCCTGAGAGACTTAGATAATTCTCCTCTTTCTCCCTCCCTCTTTCTCTCTGTCTCTTTTCTTCTCCCCCTCATACCCACTTGCCCAGCCCAGAACACCTGCACTGGCAATTATCAGATGGAGGAAAAGGATATGATGTGTATTACCTTCATAGAGACATTTGATGATTAAAGAAATTAATCTGGGAAATGATTGGGCCATCATAGATGAAAGTCAATACAGAGAACCAGGTGAATGGAGCTTACTGAGCCTGAACATTAGTGCTGCCAACAGGGCTAAACTTGCCTCTAAGTGGCCTACAAATTCACAGTCACTTCTCTTGAACACTCTCTGCTTCAGTTAGTAACCACTCATAACTGCTCCAAGAGAACTCTCCAAATCCCCTATCATAGCCTTTTACAACATTCATTTTGTTTACTTATTTACCTGTCTGCACCTCTCAGCAGCCTATGAACTCTGTAAAAGCATCAGCCTTATATAACTTTTTCATCGTTGATCTCACAGTGTTTACTACATTCCCTGAGTGATAGAAGTTGATCATTAAGTATTAGAAATAAGAATAAAGAAAATGTGGAAGGGAGACTAAGGGAACAAAAAGATAATGAAGGAAAAGACATAAATAGAGGAGGAAAAAGAGAAGAGTTATATGTACAAACTGGAATATGACCTGATTATTCTGATTCACAGTAGCCAGTCTAGAATATTCAACTTATAAAAAGACAATTAAACATATCTTCCTAATGCAGGAATCTCTTCTATCACAACTCTCATGAAAAGTCATTCAGCCTTTGCTTAAACCCCACAATTTATCCAAAATGGCCTTAGATATTTTTGAAAAATCTTGATTATTAGAATATTTCTCTTCAAAATTGCTCAACTTCACTTCTGCAGCCTTTTATGTATTTGTTTCAGTTTGTACCTTTAGCATCTAACAAAGTAATCCAGCTCCTTTTTATGCACAAGAGCACCCAGATGATTGAAAGGTCTTCCTTTAAAGAATCCTAGATCTATCCTGGTCACTGTTCTAGTCCTTGTCTTTGGGGCATCTTCTGGCTTTTCCCGAGTACACCACCTGTCATTGTCAAGAATATAGTAGATGTACCCTCACCCTACAGAACATATGGTACTTTTCTCTAGCTGAGCAAGACCTTCTGCTTATATTTATGTAACTCTCTTCTTTGATTTTTTCTGAGCTTCTAGTTCTCTAAAACTGCAGATACTTTTTACTTTAATTTTTGTGAAGCCATAAATTCTATGATCTTTGTTTTCAATAGAGGGTGTTTTTATTTCTTTTTTTTCCTGTATTTAAAAAAAAAACTTTGGAATTTTTTGATAATTCTCTTAGTGTTTGAGCTTATCATTTGAGATTATTGATTTTTTTAAGTCTTGATTTGATCTCTCATTCATTCAATTCCAATTAATTTTAGAACATGACAGGATATAATAAACAAACTGCTAGGCTCTGTGGTAGGCTTTGAAGATACTAAGTTAAATAGATAAAATATCTGCCACAAGAAAAATTAAAGAACACTGCACAAAACAATAAAATCAATGACTTATAGGCCATAGATAAGTGCAAGGCATTGAGAAAATATAATCATCTAAGTCAGCTATTGTTGGGAAGACAGTAGTCTTCCTGGAGGAGATGACAGTTGAGATGAATTTTGAAAGATGAATATGAGATGAGATGAGAAAGATGAGAAAGAAAGAATAGCTAGATGAGAAAGAAAGAATAAGGGGATTTCGGGCTGAATGAAAAACTTAGACAACAATTTGGAAGCATGAAAGCAAATGATGTATCCTCTCATCTACTCTGTTAGTCTTTGTCTCTGTGACAAATTTGAAGAACATACTCTAGGTCACCATCCACACTGTTAATGAAATATTTGCTATATACCTGGACTAGCTCTTGAATGCCATGGTAAGAAAATAATCCATGTGCAACAAATTGACATTCAAACACTTATAAACTATATTTACAGAGCTTACCATCACTAGGTCCCAGACTCTCTAAACCAATATTAAAAGTTTTAGCCCAACAAAAAATATGATGTTTTTATTCTCCTAATATCCATGAAGCTGGTTAAAAAATAATAATAAATAAATAAATAAATAAAGGGGAAAAAAGAATAGATCATAGTTGTACTGTCAGTCTTTACCTTCCTGACACTGGGTCATCCATCTTCTAGTAGTAGGTGAGAGAATTGCCACCAGCTGGAGCTTGTCACATACAGATCACTAAGTCTAGAACTCAAGGTGGTATCAGATTGTCTGCCCCATTTTAATGGCAAAGCAATGACTTTCACAGAGTTTTAACCTTTTCACTTAGAGTAACACCAGCTCTAATGAAAGCAAACAATAACAAAAGAAAATTTTAATGTCTTAACATAATGAAAATTTATCACTCAGAAGTCTAATAATAGTTCTGAGTCAATGGGCAATTTTTTACCTAATGATTCATAGACCCAGGTCCCATCCATGGTTCCACTCATTTTAATAATGTGGCTTCTAAGGTCATTCTAATTTACAGCAGACTGGTGGACGGAGAAAGACATAGGAAAGAACATGCTCTTCTTAACCCCTTTGTCTTAGATGTGAAACATGTTACTTCTGCTTACAACTCGTTGGATAAAATCAGTCATGTGACCTTGCCATGCCCTCTTACCAATCAGCTGTTTCCAATATTCTTTGGAAGGGACAGCTCAAAGTTTGATGTCTTGTTTTTATATATTTTAAACACACTAATAACCAATTAAAACACTTTAAATATTTAAAAATCATCAACTGGGGAGTGTATGAGCCATCTACCCAGCGCCTAGCAATTATTTCATTACCTCAAAAGAACCTCTGTTATAATTATTAACCTATTACCATTAATTAGACAGTTCTCAACAATACACAATTTAAAGTATTACTTCAAAATAATTTGTTAATAATTATTAAGCTCGTGAAAATGATTTCCTAAAAATTTAATCAACCCAGAGGCATTTGTTAGCATAAGAAACAAATCACTTTAAAAAAAAAAAAAGGGTTATTCTAATATTTCCCTGAGGTATAGCAACATACACAAAGCTTTCTTCCAAAATTATAGTAAAAATATTTGGCAAAATTATCTAACAAGCTATGCATACATTAACTATATTATCATCCAATGAGTAATTTTCCATATTGTTCTAAAGACAAGGATATTCACTTTGGCAAATATTTTCCTCAAGGGAAGCAACTGTTATGTATACGTTATCTTGATCTGCTTTACCCCTGATCCTATTTTAATACAAGCAAAAACTGCATGTTATGCTTTTGTGATTTACTGAGTAGGGTTTTACCTATTCTTTCTCCTAGTGAGAATCAAATTTATTCTAAAGTACTCAAGAATTGTTTATTGCATTTCAAAAATGATTCTAGAAAGTAAGAAGCTATCCTAGTCTGACAGATCCTAGAATCCATCAACCACAGTTCAATATCATTGGGGATCCCATGAAGCTGTCTTTTAGAAGCTCAATAAATTGGGACAGCCATGGCTTTCAGATTTCTCATTCTCAGAGTTATTAAGGCATGGTGAGATTAAAAAAAAAAAAACATTAGAGAAGAGAAGAAAAAGGATATCATCTATGTATCCTAGGGGTGAGGATATGGTCAACATAATTCCTTGGGTTGTTGTCTACCCTAGTGGCATAATCAAAGGGTCTATCCTTTGAGAAAATAGCTTTGTTCACATTTTATTGGTCATCAGAAGAAATGCTTAGTTATCTATGTGCAAAGCCATATTATGAAAAGATGCATTGAGTCCTTTTTCTTCTGGGAAACTACCAGGAGAGCTAGTCAGTTAAGAATTGAACAGACAGTGTTTCTATGATAGTAACAGAATGGAAAAAGAAATATATATAGCTTCTATTCACTGGGTTCATTTTAAGATTCTAGAAGTGTAGGGCTAATGTTGGGACAATGAAAAACTTGGAGAAAGTTGCCTTCTTTTAGCTTCTCTACATTGATCCCTGCTCTTAATCTAGAGTTCTTCCATAGTACTTGAAGTTTGAGTTCTTTAATTATTTAGTCTAGAATTTTTCTATCATGAATATTTCTCTAAAAAGTCATGGAAGCAGAAAACTTTGGTTTGGGTCCTTTTGACTCATTGATTTTTAGTGAGACACCCCACTTGATTATTAACTTTACTGAACCTTAGATGTCTTGGGCTTCTCTGGTGGTTCAGATGATAAAGAATCCACTTGCAGTGTAGAAGACCTGAGTTTGATCCCTGGGTTGGGAAGATCCCCTGGAGAAGGGAATGGGTACCTACTCCAATATTCTTGCCAGAATAATCCCATGGACAGAGGAGCCTGGCAGGCTACATGGGGTGCAAAGAGCTGGACATGACTGAGCAACTAATACTTTCACTTTCTTTTACTTAAATGTCTCAGCTGCTCAATAGAGATGATAATATCAATCTACCTCACAGGGCTTGTATAAAACTAAAGATAAACTATTAGAGAATATGTAAGTGTGTTGCCCTTGGGAATATCTCCAGAATGGGGATATCTTACTTTTTCCATGTAATCTTCAAGTAAGCCAAGAGCCTTCCCTGTGTACAGTTACAGTTATGATAGTCACTGTGGTTAATACCTAATTTCTGTAGAAACAATCCATATTTTTTTTTAATCTTCATTGTTATTACTATTGATCCTCCAAAATCGGAAGCAAATTAGATCGATGACCAGAACTTGGAGCTTGGTCATAAAGGACACAATGTGTGGTGCTGGAAGCTGTCATTTCTGAATCGATGCATCATTATCAGTGCTGGGGAAGAAAACCATCACACGACATCTACTGACACTGATTAAAGCTGATTTTCACCTGAAATGCTCTCTCACATATATTGCACAGTAATGAGTCATGCCCAATGTCAGCCTTTCTTTTCTGCCAGTCTAAATACACATCCTTGGATAGACTCCAGCCGGGCTGACATCTGATATATAATAAGCAGTGCCATTCTAAATTGCCAATGAATATAAAAGTAAATGTATGCAGAGCCATATGGAACATGTGATTGTACTGGATGCTATAGTACCTTGTTGAGCGTTACTTAGCAGTGGGAAATGTGTACAGTAAGGGATGGATGACATAATTCCCAGTGTGATGGCAGCTTGAGCAGAAAGGCAACTTTTGAAATAATGATCATATAAAAGATGTCCACATGCACTTCTGTAATTCCTGTCCATTCCTCTCATATGGAACTTATACAAGATGAGAAGAGGATCTCAAGGTGGCTGCTCTTTTAAGTCAGATCTCCTGATATCTAGGCAGTTCCTTCTCTGGGATAAACTCTGGCAAAGTGGTCCCTGCCCCCAAGAATCCTGTTCTACAGAAGAGAAGCCACACTTAAAACACATTGTTAGGATAGGATACAGAAAGCATTTTATCAGAAAAATAGACATGATGCCTTGGAAGTGGAGAGGAGAAAATGGGTTTCATGAGGTGGAACAAGACAAGGAGAGAGAGAGAGATTTACAGAGGAAACAATGGTCAAAGCCTTTGAACGTGGAATGTTTCAATAGAGAGGCTAGGGAAAGGGGGATCTGTGGCACAGAGCACACCAGATGTAGAGGTAAGGTGGGGTGAAGTCGGGCCTCTTGGCATGGCAGCCAGCAGTTGGATGACTGAATGTGGAGAGCATGTGTGGAAGGAGTGAGAACTGAGCCTGGACAGGAGCCAGGTCACGAACAACAACATTTTGAGAGCTAAAGATAATATATAGTAAATTTAACAGAATTTTGAGGTATTTCCAAAAATTATCAAGCACACAAAAATGCTGGTTAGCCCACAAAAATGTACCTTGGCTAAAATCACATTACCCACTGAGACTTTTTGCCTTTCTAAGTGGTTGCATGTGTTGCTAGAACCTCATAGTTCTCAGGGACCCAAAGATATACCTTTGGCAGGGATAGTCCTACTTTTCCTGACACAGAAACCCATTAAGTGAATGACTCAATAGAATTTCATCAAAGAAAAGAAGATATCCATCAATCAGGAGTTTGGTTAAATGTGTCAGGTACGTTTAAATATGTGACACTAGTGGCCAGTAAAAATGAATGAAGTACCTTTTTACACACTATTAGAAAGATGATCAAAACATGCTGCTGAGTTAAAAAGTAGATTAAAATCCAATATATACATGTGCATTATTTTGTTTGAAGACAGGTAAGAGAGAGAACTTTGGTTGTCATCAGTAGACATTTTAAAGCTATTAATGGACAAGGAGTTGGGTTGTAGGTGGAGAAGTTGCCTTGTCTCAATTCTGCAAGGAACAGAGTTTGGGAACAGCTGTGCCAGTCACTTTACTAGCACAATCAAGATCTTCTTGATTGAAGTATGATTGTCTTAAGCAGCATTGATGTGCAGTGGTGTGTGTGTGTGTGTGTGAATGAGTGAAAGAGACTTCCTTTGAGTTACACTATCACACCAGAGTAAGATCCATATTACTAGATTCTATTAAATAGATATGAAATTTAGAGTTTGAAAATTTACCAGCAAATAGAGTGGATGTGGACTTTTAAAAAGGAATAATTTACACGAAGAATGGTAAGATGTGCACCAAAATATTATCATGACTTTTTCCAAAGAGTATACTTGAGTAAGATGGAAATCTCACTTTTGAGTTGATATATTTTTGTTTTGCTTATTTGTTTTACAATGAGCTTATATTATTTTAAATTTTCTAACCTTCCCCCAAGACACAGTAGAAAAATAGGTATAGAAAGATGAAGCAGGAAAGACAGAGGTGAGATATTCACTGAAAAAAAAAAAACCTGCTTGGAATTCTTTTGACAATAACACCACAATCAACCATTCAACAAATTGCTTAGCTAATGATTTTTTTTTAATTACCTTGATTTAATAATTAGCTAAATTGGTCCAACTACCTGACTGTTTTGGTTCCTGAGAAATAAAACCCATGTTACTTTTCTCTCCACAGATTTATTTTTTTAAAACCCACGTAGATTTCTCTTAGTCATTTTTTCTGTAATGGATCTTCACTGAGAGAAGACAAAGACTGCTCAGTTTTCAAATTTACATTGCAAAAAGTATTAAGAATAAGGGAACCGAGGTGAGAATGAAGTATAGATTCTGATGCCTTGTGAATTACAGTGTTAAAGGTAGGATGGGGGAGATTTCCTGAGTGTTCACCATAAATTAAATTGCTCTATAAATATTTTCCAAGTTAAATCTTCTAGCAAAGTTTGAGGTATATACTTCATTTACTATTTTAAAAGTAAAGAGGGGTTGAGAAGTGAATTAAGATGACACCTAGTGAGTGACAGGGGTTCTCAGATTTTAAAATACGTCTGTCTAGACAGACACACATAGGCACACAGTTTCATCAGTATAAAAACAGTTCTAAAGAGATTCATAGTAACTTTCAGCTTTGGATATCTTAGGAAGGAGAAGCATACCCTTGTAAATAAACAAGCTGAAAAGAACGTGTCCAATCCTATTTGTCACTCAAGTCTGCCCTTCCTTCACTGTTTAGCCTCTTAGGTGCAATACAAAATGATGTTTTGAACTGTATTAGAATGAACCACTATGTTCAGATATTAATATTTTGGGCATAGATTTTCAGGACAGTCCTCTCTCCCTCCCAGAGGCCTCTCAGTCATCTTCAGGCTGCGTCCTTAGGGACCCACATTAGATGACCCTAAGTCTTTGCTTCCCTGATTCTCTTGTTTCTTTTGTCGTCTTTTAATAGTTGCAGCCAATTTGAGTTTGAAATGGTTCGGTTCACTGCAGAGATTAAAGAATAATTTTGTTTACTCTTAATTCAAATGAACCCTGGAGCCTAGTTAGTTATCTCAGGCTCAGGGCCTTGCTCCAGGAAAGAAATAGGACATTGTTTCCAGCCTCTGAAAATGATAAAGCACTGATCTTGTGCCCTGCTCACTTTTTCGTTCCTCTTCCTTACGTCTAACCGTGAGTAATGGAGGCAGGCTCAGTGTTTAAAACCGTTCAATTAGAGTGAAGACATTTCTTGGGAGGAAAGGATTTGAATTTACATGGACAGTAAGGAGGCCAGAAACCCCTCAGGACCCTGGAAACAATAACTGTGGGCTGTACAGAGCAAGTTTTCAACAATGAATTGTGGGGCATTAAGAGAGCAGACTAATTTTAGAGATTAATGAGATTTCTAATTTCTTTGGCTTCTGAAGAATTGACCCCAAGCATGTCATGGGTTGGGGATGATGCAGAAATGCATCCTGACAAAGCAAGAGAAAATCTCATGGACTATTCAGAACAGAACCCATTAGAATGCTGAAATAGTTCTCAAATTCAAAGTCCTTGTGCTGCTAGTGTTTTATGAAGTGTTTTCTATAGGATATACCAGCAGCTACTTGACCCTTTTTTCCCCCAGTAGCTTTGGATTAATTAGAGGCCTAGGATAACTTTAGAAAGGGAAATAACTCATCTTTTTCAGACACTATCCAGTTGAATCCCTTTGGAAAATGCCAACTTTGAAACTTTCTCATTTGTTACACTGAAGTTCCTTTTCCTTCTAGCTCTTAAGCATGAGCAGACTGGAGTGTCTAGACTTGAGCATCAGATGAAGAGGTGACTTTCATTTGGCATCCATTCTGTGTGAAAAACAACATCGCATAGAATCCTGGAATTATTCCTCACTCAAACAGGAGCATGATTTCACTCTGAAGGCAGATAGGAAATAAAACCCACTGAGGGAAGGTGTCTCTTTTGGGGCATGGCTCATTGAGTGTAATAACTTGCAGAATGGCCCCTGAACTTACTTTTTAGAAACATATTCTGAGAAATTTAAAGCATACACTTACATAAAAAGTATAAGAAACCATCATTACCCAGCTAAAACAATCACCAGCAGCCTGCCCATGCTGTTTAAGTTGGTATTCTCACATGTTTCTTTGGGCAAGTATATATAGGTAATTTTTTAAAAGAATGTAAATGTGTGAGTATTGCAAAAAGTCAGCCTTCACTTTAATCATTGAAAAAAAACAAACAAACAGCTGTATTGTGATCATATTTGAATCTCCAGCCTGTGGACCAGGCCATACCAATGTTATTAATACCTATAAATTTTATAGAAGTGTATAATTTCTTGAAGCTGGGCATAGCCAGGAACCTAAGCTAAATTCCCTTGATGATAACAAAAAAGGAGCATATGCAAAGGGATCTTCCAAAATAATCATCTTTAAATTAAGAGGAAAATCGAAGTCTGATTTCCCCCCCTCTTTCCTGACAATGCTTACTTCATTCTCTGTTACTAAAAGCAGCACAAAGAATTTTATTTTCCCTCTATCATTTTATAAGTCAAATTCACAGTATGGATTTGGAGCTAGGGCAGAGATGCCCACCCCAAAAGAAGGAAATGGCAACCCACTACAGTATTCTTGCCTGTAAAATCCAATGGACAGAAGAGCATGATGGGCTTAGTCCTTGGGGTCGCAAAGAGTCAGGCATGCTGAGAAGATGCCCACATCCCCATTTCAAGATTCAACTGGATAGTGTCTGAAAAAGATGAGTTATTTCCCTTTCTAAAGTTATCCTAGGCCTCTAATTAATCCAAAGCTACTGAGGCAAAAAAGGGTCAAGTAGCTGCTGGTATATCCTGTAGAAAATGCTTCATAAAACACTAGCGGCACAAGGACTTTGAATTTGAGAACTATTTCAGCATTCTAATGGGTTCTGTTCTGAATAGTCCATGAGATTTTCTCTTGCTTTGTCAGGATGCATTTCTGCCCTTTAAAAATCAGATTCCATTCATCACCCTGCTGTACTTTTATAATTTGATTCTGGAATTTTTTTTTTTTTAATTTAAGTGAGTGTTTTTATAATACTGAAGTTCTGTTTTGAATGGTTTTAACTGTATTCCTTAGGCAGGCTGAGACAGGTAGAAATTCTTTATCAGGAGAAAAAGATTATCATCTCAAACTGATGATTTTAAGTGAGTAGAAAAAACATAACAACCGTTGTAAAAAGGAAGCAGTCATAGGCAATGCATGTAGAACCGTAACTTCTTCACCGTTGGTCAGCCTGTAACTTGGTGCTGAATGTCCAGACAGATTGATAATGCTGGACTGACAATGCATGGACAGCAAAGATACCCTAGCTCAGTCAGCCGTGTGTAGTTTTCTATGTAAAAAATAAACTAAACTCTCCTTTACAACCAGATTCCCAAAACCTTAAACTTTTACTGAAATGGAGCAGAATCAGCCATCGAATCTGTTGGATCAGAATGAGAGAATATTCTTCAGGTTTAGATAACGTAGATACCAAATGGTTAATGTTTGAATGGAGAAATGCATATCATTATCAGAAAAACAAACAAAAAATACAGCATATGCAACCCCAATTGTAAATTGATTTATAAGTTTTAAATGTGTCCTACTATACCAATGAATTGTGTACTATCAAGAAAATTTGAAAGGCTATCATAATATATAATAAAAACATACATTTAAATATTTTTCTTCCCCAAGGAGCATGTTGAGCAATCACCTGAATGAATGTACTTTAGTTTGCTGTTCCCTGGTGTAAAGAATCCTTTTCTGTTAAAAAATAACACTCTTTCTGGCTTTTTAGACAGTTCTATCATAACCGTATCATTGGGTTAAGAAGCCATTTAAATCTATGGCTCAACAGAAATATCACTATTGAGATAAGTAGAAGTTTAAGCTACTATATTATCTTCATGAATTTGTTTTTCCAGCTAAAAACGTACCTCTCTGTACAAGGTAGATTTGTCACAGATATATGGATTTTAAATGGCTGCAACCAAAATCAGGTTTTGGGGACCTAGTTATTGTATCAGGAGACACTGAACAGCTTCTGCCCTTGGTGCTCATATAAGAGGATGTAAGTGAAGGAGCATGAAAAGCCCACATGTTGAGGAGCATCAAAACATCTGTGTCTTGCCTGAGCTCAGTCCTTCCCTTTCAGTGCAGCTACCATGATGTCTCTGCATATTGTGGGCATCTCTTCTAGAAAATAGCCAATGTTGCTTCAAGAGTTCCTGACTCTTCACATTACAGTCCTTTCCCTTCACCTTCCTAAAACCCCCACAGCACCTCCTAATGGCTTTATAGGCTGTCTTTTCTTCATGCTCTGCTGCTGCTGCTGCTGCTGCTAAGTCACTTCAGTCATGTCCAACTCTGTGCGACCCCATAGACGGCAGCCCATCAGGCTCCCCCATCCCTGGGATTCTCCAGGCAAGAACACTGGAGTGGGTTGCCATTTCCTTCTCCAATGCATGAAAGTGAAAATTGAAAGGGAAGTCGCTCAGTCGTGTCCAACCCTTAGCATGGACTGCAGCCTACCAGGCTCCTCCATCCATGGGATTTTCCAGGCAAGAGTACTGGAGTGGGGTTCCAGTTCCTGGCTCTAGTAAAACCTAATTGACATGGAAAGATTAGGGGATCACATGCCTTCCTCTCCTCAAAGAGATTGTTGCATTTTCAGTTCCCTTCTTTCAAAAGGAGTTCAAATGTTTGAGTCTGAAATATTATAATAGATGGTATAATTTTAGTTCAGTTCTTTTTTCCATCAGGTTAAAAATATCTTTCAAATAATTTTCCTCTCATTGGATTTTCTTAGTCTCAGATTCTCTCAAACCCAAATGTGGAACATTTATTAGTTGATAGTGTCTCCTTACTATTAATCATACTCTTTGATATATATTAAATTTGACTTGATTTATTGAGAGATTGATACCAGTGACCTTAGAATGAATAAAATTATAATGATATTTAATAGTGAAGTCTGGTTATCATACTAGCTGCATATTAATAGCCTCATAGATTTGATGATGCATTTTGAGCTAAATCAGAATAAAATTTTCTTTTTGTTTTTCTGGATTCTTATCTAAAAACTCTATGCAGGTACCTATGGCAAGCCAGTGAAACACATCACCAAAATATCTTGATTGGTGTCCCTTTTACAGTAGAAGGAACAGGGAATGAGTTGTGAGGGCTCTGGGGACATTCCTAGGGAAACAAAGCCATTTTTTGTTTGTTTGTTTGTTTCAATATTCTCTGTTTAATGACATTAAACATTATTTGGGCACTTAAAGGGTGCTGGGTACTCTGTGGGGAGCTGGGTACAGGGATGTATAACATATAAAGCTTGCCCTGGAAGGGCTCACATTCTGGCAAGATAGCTACTCGGTCTTAGAGGATGAGTCTACAGTATCCACTCCACCCTCAAAAACCAATCATGAGGTTCAGAGTCCCCTTGCCATTGGTTAGTTCAGAAATAGGAGTATGATCTCGTCTTGGCCAATGAAGCATGAAGGAAACCATCATGGGAAATTCTCCGACATATTTTCCTGCTTTATGTAGTAAACATGGAGAGAGACATTCCCTTTATATTTCCCCTGGATGTGGTAGTATCTGCACATGATGGCTGGAATCACTTTCACGGGTCCTTTCTGAAGCTGCTGTATCTCTGGGCTTCTCATGCAAACTATTCGTTTTCATTTCTTTTTAAACCAGGATTAATTTCCTGTTTCTTCTCTGATAAAAGCAGATACAAGATTTTGAAAGTGATCCTCAGTTAGCTGTCTATCACCACCTGGAAGAATCAAAGAATACCAAGAGAGAACAAGGGCAGGTAGAGGCATGCTAGATAAGCTATGGTAGGATGTGTATGCATTCCTTTTGTTCAAGCAAGAGACAAACAAACAGGGTCCTTTCCTATCCCCTCTGTAACAGGAGATTTTCTATTTGGTTTGTTTGTTTGCTTGTTTTTGTTTTTGCCTTTTAAAATGTATTTATCTTTTAATTGAAGGATAATTGCCTTACAGAATTTTGTTGTTTTCTGTCAAACCTCAACATGAATCAGCCATAGGTATACATATATCCCCTCCCTTTTGAAACTCCCTCCCATCTCCCTCCCCATCCCACCCCTCTAGGTTGACTCAGAGCCCCTGTTTGAGTTTCCTGAGCCATACAGCAAATTCCTGCTGGCTCTCTATTTTGAATATGGTAATATAAGTTTCCATGTTACTATTTCCACATCTCACCCTCTCTTCCCCTCTCTCAGTGTCCATAAGTCTATGTTTCTCCATTGCTGCCCTGTAAATAAATTCTTCAGTACCATTTTTCTAGATTCCATATATATCCATTCAGTTCAGTTCAGTTCAGTCACTCAGTCGTGTCCGACTCTTTGCGACCCCATGAATCGCAGCACACCAGGCCATTAGAATACAGTATTTATCTTTTTCTTTCTGACTTACTTCACTCTGCATCCACCTCATTAGAACTGACTCAAATACATTCCTTTTTATGGCTGAGTAATATTCCATTGTGTATATGTACTACAACTTCTTCATCATTCATCTGTCGATTGGTACCAGGAGTTTTTATGTAGTTCTCTCAACCCCTTAGCAGGCTGGTAATACCAATAAACCACTTCCAGTTGAATATTTTTACAGTAGTAAAAGAAAATACATATATTTTCATATATTATTTGCAATAGTTAGCAAAATATGTTTAAAAAACTAAATTTGTGATATATGTTACATCTGCTTCATTAATGTTTTACATAAAAGATCTATTGTGAAGTCTAATAGCTACTATATTTTCAAAGTAGTAAATGAACATATGTCATAAATTGAACATATTTCAAGCTATCTGCAAGTGTGGTGGTGGTTTTGTCACTAAGTCATGTCCGACTCTTTGCGACCACATGGACTGTAGCCCACCAGCCTCCTCTGTCCATGAGATTTTCCAGGCAAGAGTACTGGAGTGGATTGCCATTTCCTTCTCCAGGGGATCTTCCCAACCCAGGAATCGAAGCCAGGTCTCCTGCATTGCAGGCAGATTCTTTACCGACTGAGCTATGAGGGAAGTCTCCAAGTGTAAACTGATGTAAAAAAAGAATCTACACGTTTATTACCTTTAATTCATAACTGAAGAAAATATTTTAGTTATAATTATTGAAATAATAATATCCTGGTTTTAACATTCAATTTTATAGCCCCTCTGAATTTTATCCATGGGTCACTTGCTTAGGAAACCCTGTTCTTGCTTTTTTTAAAATATAATCTGCCTTGAAGACAACCTTTTTTGTTGCTAATTGAACCTGCAGTTATAAATTAGAACCACAACTGTATATATTTGTATCAAATATAAAGATTACTATCATCTCAATTCTTGTTTAAAAATCTCCTGATTACTCTTTTTTTTTTTTTAACCTAAGTATGTTGTTGGTTGGGATTTCCTAGGCAGAAACTAAAAAAGATTTTTTGTTGTTGTTATTCAGGGAGAAAAATTCCAGTTTTTCAAAACTGTTTTCTTTCCTGTATTATCTAATAATTGAAGAGTTACATGCCTCTTGCTTGGAAATTAGCTCTCTGACTCGGTATTATTACTAACCTTGACTAGGGTAAGATTAAGAAGATAGAATTTGTTATCTGCTAGAATGCCCATTCTAAGAATCGTAATTCCTATTGCATTGGCCCAAATCTCAAATGTATTTTCCTGAAAGTCACCTCTCGTTTCAACCTACACTTAATTAACAATCCAGAAAGCAGTAGCACATATTTTGCCATTTAGTAGGGATCTTTCACAAAACCCTTTACTGTTTAAAGAAGGAAAAAAACAAAATGTTCTTAAGGAGATAGATATCCTCTGTCCTTCTTCCAAAACTTGCATTACTCAAGTATTTCATTTGGATCCTCTCTTTTGATGAAACCCAGTGAAATTTGCAAAACATTTAAACCTCATTTCAAATAGAATTTTATATATGCGAATAGTGGCTAGTCTTTATTGAGTAGTAGGCCAGCTAAATGAATGGAAATATGGACGAGATTGTGAATTATGAGGGGATAGGGGAATAATGGTGGTAGAAGCATCAGGTAAATGCATCTTCACTATTACTATTCGATGCCAAGTTGTCTTTCCTGAAGGACTGTGATCTCTCTTACCTGTAGTACTATATTAGAGTTTTTGAGCTCTGCATTCTTTCTGGCACTTCATATCAGACTTTTAAAATTTCTGTCTGTTTGATATGTGTGCAGTATATGTCTTGTGTTATTAATTCGTATTTCCCTAATTACTAGTAAACTTGAGCCCCCTTTAATGTTTATTGGCTATTTGGATTTTGGATAATAGATATTAAGGAAACAGTTCATGTGAACACACATATGCATATTCATGTGTATATTCCTGTGTGTCTGTCTCTGTGTATATACACATGGATTACCTGATTGACCTTGAGTGATCTCGTTGATGCAACAGCTCTCTCAGAACCTACTCTTTAAAAAAAATAGATACATTTATAGCATTAAGTTTCACTCAAAATGAGCTGTCTGATGTTTCACTATTATCCATTGGTGTGACTTTAACTAAACTCTCATTGTTGGTAGAAGCTTTTAAGAAACTACTAGAAGACAGTCTCCTTGGGGTTTCCATTTGATCAAATGTTCATCATTTACTGAAATGGCTAAGCCTCATTAATGGCTACTATTTCAACTTTCTAAAGAAATTGCCCTGATTCTTCACCTGGAGGTTATCAGGCTTCGATAATGAATGATGTGAAGAAAACTGCCAAGCATTAGCATTAGAGTCATCATTAGAGATAACATTATATCATTAAAAATTATTACAACCAGAAGGAAATTAGGGTAACAGAGGAATAAAGAGGTAGTAAGCTCTTTAGAAGGAAACTTTAAAAATTGGGTAATATAGATAATTTAGTTTTTAGCTTACTTTCTCAAAAGACTGAATTTCACTGATTTTTTTTTTTTTATGTCAAAGATGGTATACTCAAAACTGCTCTGAGAATGAGCTGTGGAATTCAAGTCAATTCATCAAGTATTTATTAGGTTTTGCATTTATTTTTATAACAATATGTGCTCAAACTTCTTCAGTCTAATAAAATATATTATGAAAACTCACAGCTAACATTACATTCAATGGTGAAAAGCTGAATGTTTTTTCCCTGAGATCCAAAACATGACCCTTCTGTGACTTCTGATAAATATTATAGTGTAAGTTCTAGCCATGACAATAAGGCATGAATAAAAATATAAAAATATACAAATTGGAATTGAAGAAGTGAAACTATCCCAGTTCACAGATAACATGCTCTTATGTACGGTCATGTACATAGAAAATTCTTTAGGAATCCACCGTTAAACTTATTAGAACTAATAAAGAAGCTCAACAATGTTGTAGGATACAAGAACAATATCAATTGTCATTTCTATTTCCAATGTGGATTTGATCCCTGGTCAGGAAGCTGAGATCTCACATGCCACAGGACCAAAAAACAAAACACAAACAGAAGCAATATTGTAACAAATTCAATAAAGACTTTTAAGATGTTCCACATCAAAAAACTTTAAAAAATAATAATAAAATAGAATTATGTTAGAATTATGTTAGAATTTAACATAAAAATCTGAACTCTGGAAACTATAAAACAGTAACTGGGTTGAAAGAAGATAAAATAAATAAAATGTTAGCTTGTGTTTGTGGATTAGAAAATTTAATATTGTGAAGATAGAAGTACTCCTCAGTTTCATCTACAGCTTCACTGCATTCCCTATCAGAATCTCAGCTAGACTTTTCATCAAAATTAACAAGATGATTCAAAACTGATATGGAAATGCAAAGAACCAAGAATAGCCAAGAAATCTTGCAAAAGAAGAATAGAGTAAGAGGACTCATGCTTCTCAATTTTAAAACTTATTGCCAGGCTATGGTAATTAAGACACAGTGACATCAATATATAGACAATGGAACAGAATTGAGAGTCCATATTTAAGACTATTTGTGATCATTTGATTTCACCAATGCTACCAAGATTATTTAGTGAGAAAAAAAAATCGTTTTTCTGACAAATGGTGCTAGAGCAACTGGATATCTGCTTGCAAAACCCCATTATACATGAAAATTAATTCAAAATCAATCATAGACCTATATATGAAAGACCTAAAATTATAAAACTTAGAAGAAAACATCAAGTACATCCTCATGAACTCTGGATTAGGCAAAGCCTTCTTAGACACAGCACCAGAAGTGCAAGGGGCCGGGGGGGGGGGGGGGGGGGTGGAGATGAATTGTACTTCATCAAAATTTTAAATGTTTGAACAAGATGGTGGTGAGGAATTTCTAGCATTTTTCCCCAACCAGAAACATCGTTTTGAACAACCATCCACACACACAAGATATTTCCACAAGAGCTAAGGGGTCCAGATATGGGATTATAGTGTGTGGTAGGAGGATAGATAAGACATAGTGAAGAGAGTGCAAAAGATAGCTTTATATTATTTCCATCACCACTTCCTTAAAACCCAGACAGCCCAGAGAGGAGAAAGGCACTCTCTCTGTATAAGAAGGAAAGTAAAAGCACCCAATTTCACCATAGACCCCAGCATTAGACTAGCTGTCACAGGCCCAGAAGGCTTCAGTAAGCCCAGGCTCCCAGCCCACTCCAATGCCAGACAACACGCCCTGGACTTAGATTCCAGACTGTCTCACATGAACCCAGGCTCTTGATCTAGCCCAATGTTAGACCAGTTCCTATGGCTCCAGTCCCCAAGCTAGCTCCCACTCCTATGGGTTCCCATTCCATCCCATCCCAGCACCAGGTGGTCCCTCATAGACCCCACCAACCTCCAGGCTGTGCCCTGTGGTGTCAGGCTCAAGGCTCACCACCTTGCCAAGCCCGCACACTCATTCTCTAAGCCCAGAGACAAAAAAAAAACAAGGAACTCTTATTATTTCCTGGTCTTTATACATTCTCTCAGTTTCTACATTTCATACCTTTAGCCATGCTTTCTCCCTAGCTTAAAGAGATTTTCCCCAACTCTGATCTCCATATAGACAAGTCTTATCAATGCTTCACCTGTTAAATGTTACCTATTTCAGGAAGCCTCCAAGCCTGGAGTAGTGACTTTCTCACCTATAAACAACTCCAATTCTTTATTGCTATCTTTTTTTATAGCATTTTGAGACCATCTGTTATAATTATTTGTCACTCTGTCCTATTCCATTTCTTATATCTTGGTTCCCAGTAATGGATATAGCCGCTAAGGAACTTTGTTTTGGCCAAGATTGTTCTGTCACTTCTAATGTTCTCTCACTGATCACTCATTTGTGTTTATTCTATGAATGGGATGTCTTTTGTCATTGTATGTATTTATTCATGTTTTCTGCCGGTTGTTCTACTGTACCTCTTATTAATTATGCAGTAGCACACACCTGAGCCTTGGGTTTTGACCCAACAAACGCAACGGTAGGATGGAGCCAGTTGAAATTTCTTTGGGAAGCTTATTTTTGTCTCAACGAATCCTGTTGAGGTGAGTGATGGAATATCAAAGAGGAATGGAGGATTGGGAGGGGAAAACAGTTCCCCTTGTCCCATGTCCAAGACTAGAATGAGGAATCACGGGATGGCTTTCATTTGCAGCCTTCTGAACTGAAGAATGAGTTTTAAAGTATTTACATACATTAGACAGAAGCAGGAGAGCTTCCAGCTTCTGGCAGAATGTCTTCTCAATTAAAATGAATTTAGAGAAAAGCAGACTGTCGGGTGATGGCATTTGCATTTCAGATTAACCAACAGGCCTATACAAACTCCATCAGCTGGTCAGCTATTGCTGATAGCTTAGGACATCCATGCATTGTCGAAGAGGACTTACTGCAGCTAAACACCTCCACACCCTCTCCAACCTAAATTCACGGCCATGATCTGGATTTAAAGTGCAGCTTTAGAACTGGGAATGATTTGGCTTCAAATAAAATATCTAGGTAACTTAAGAAAAATCTATATTTCTTTCCATTTTACCATAATATAAAGTTTTCATCCGGCCCCATGAAACTCAAATCCTTGTACTGACGTGCCAATCCACAGTTCAGAAAACTTGAATTTTAAAGATTGGAAATGTACTACGTTAGTTTCCCTGACATTGCAGTTGGTTGCTCACATGCCCCTTAGGTTTACTTCCCAAACATACTATGAGTTTAAAATCACTTGTGCCCTGTAAATAAAATCAGCAAATGCCACTGGGGCATGAAAGAGTCCAGGACAACAAAAACCAGCATGCTGTAAGCTAGAGAAATGTATTTCACATGTTTACTCCCTCCCAATGAAGAATAAACTCCCAATTAGAAAAGGTAGACTAATATGAGAATTGTGTCCTATTTCATTTATTCATGGGATGTTTAAATCCATTAAATACATTTAATCATGGCAGTTGTTGCTGACACATCTCAGCACATAATCAAATAAACTAGCTTTCCAGAGTTAGGTACTGACCAAGGACACACTGTACCTTATGGGGTTAGGATTCTATAATGGAAGACGGAAAGGTGGGTGTCAGTGTTCAACTCTCCACATTTCACTGTGTCACTAGTACCATAGGCTTGATTGAGGGGAGATGATGCTTTGGTTTCCTTTCTTATAAAAATATTCTGGGAAATGACAAACATTTCCAACAAAGAGGTAACCAAGGCTCAATCTTGCCTTCATGGATATAAAATAACCTAGGGATTCTCTATAGCCCTGAGTTCAAGGTTCATTATATTGCCTTGTAAAAAAATATAAATGAAGTTATAGATCAACAATGCCCAAGCTCAAACCCAAAGCAATCCATTTGGCCAGTTTATTCAAATACCTGATTAATCTTGTAAAAAATAGAGTATGCGGTAAGTTACTTGCCTACAGGTTTCCAAGTGAGGCTGATCATGAGAATGTCTTGCGAAGGTGTATAGCACATTCAGTTTCCTAGGCTCCATCCCAGCCTTGGAGAATCTGAATGTCCAGAGACAGGGCTGATGAATTTTCATGTGTACACATCATTATCAAAAGATTCTGGTTTGCAGGTAGGTCTGAGGACCAAAGAAGAAAACCACTCTTCTTCAGCTGCTGGTCCAAAGATGTTGGGGAATTACTTCAGTGTTTTTATATTTCCTTAAATTTTATTTAGTGCATTCATTTTATGTTCCTGTGCAAGTAGAATGTATTAAGTAATAAATTCCCTGTCTCAGTAAATTAATTACTGCCCTCTATTCCCTAATAATCCATAATATGTCACTTTCTGACATTTCAAACATACACTTTCATCTGGTTATAATGGCATATTTAAGCATGATTAAAATATGGAATTCTTCTTCCCCAATGAAGAGTTGTTCAATGCTAGATTATTTCATGCTTTTAGAGCATTTTTTATAATTGAGGGACTTATATCCTAGTAAGAAAAAACAAATTAAAATATATGTGATTTTATATAGTCTTAGGTACAGTATTAGCAATAATAATGCTGGCTAGGGGATAAAAAGTAATAGGAAAGATGGCTGGTTTCAGAAAGTCTTTTCTGAAGAAGAGACATTTCAGATGAGAATCCCAGTGCTGAAAATAGTGTCTGTTATTTTTTTCTGAACCTAAATAAATATTAGTTGATTGATTGACAAAATAGGTGAGGCTTCTTAAGAGTCTAGGGTGCAAGCCTATAGGGCAATAATATCTTGGTATGTTCTAGAAGAGGCAAAAAGATCAGTGTGGCTGAAAAGGCATCCACAGTGTGAATTAGGGGGCCTGTGATAGGACATAAGCTATGAGAGGTAGTTTGGGGTGCAAGGAATTTGGCTTTGTAAGTCATGACAAAGAGTTGGACTTTATTCTGTGTACTGATGGGATATTATTGGAAAATTTCAGTCAGAGAGGTGATATGGTTTAAGACTGCTGTGAGGTAAGTGAATTGTGAGATCCAAAAGCAAAAGCAGAGAGACTAGACAAGAAGCTATTGCAGTGCTTCAGGAGAAGTGGAGGTTCAGTTCAGTTCAGTCGCTCAGTTGTGTCCGACTCTTAGCGACTCCATGAATCGCAGCACGCCAGGCCTCCCTGTCCATCACCAGCTCCCGGAGTTCACTCAGACTCACGTCCATCGAGTCATTGATGCCATCCAGCCATCTCATCCTCTGTCGTCCCCTTCTCCTCCTGCCCCCAATCCCTCCCAGTATCAGAGTCTTTTCCAAAGAGTCAACTCTTCGCATGAGGTGACCAAAGTATTGGAGTTTCAGCTTTAGCATCATTCCTTCCAAAGAACACCCAGGACTGATCTCCCTTAGAATGGACTGGTTGGATCTTCTTGCAGTCCAAGGCACTCACAAGTCTTCTTCAACACCACAGTTCAAAAGCATCAGTTCTTTGGTGCTCAGCTTCCTTCACAGTCCAACTTTCACATCCATACGTGACCACCGGAAAAACCATAGCCTTGACTAGATGGACCTTTGCTGGCAAAGTAATGTCTCTGCTTTTGAATATGCTATCTAGGTTGGTCATAACTTTCCTTCCAAGGAGTAAGCGTCTTTTAATTTCATAGCTGTAGTCACCATCTGCAGTGATTTTGGAGCCCCCCAAAATAAAGTCTGACACTGTTTCCACTGTTTCCCCATCTATTTCCCATAAAGTGATAGGACAGATGCCATGATCTTCAAAGTGGAGGTTATAGACCTGGTATTCAGATTTTGGATATATTTTGAAGGTGAAGCAATGCTAAAAGATTGCTAATGGATTGGATACAGAAAGTAAGGGGAAGAGAAAAGTCAATGATTAGTGTCTATATATTTGGTCTGAGAAACTGAGTAGATGGTTAACCTACTGAGATCAGGAAGACTAAGGAAAGGCAGGATGAGGAAGGCAGGGAATCAGGAATCATGTCCTAAACTTGTAAGACTTGTAAGTGCACCTCAGACTTGTTCCTCTCCCTGCTGTGCCTCCTCAGATAACAACGCTCCTTATCAGAGGGACCAGGGCAGTCCTTTTGTAGCAGGTTTCAGTTCCTGGCAAGGAGTTGTTCTAACTAGCCAGTTACAGAATTATTTAATATATCCATTATGGAATTCCAACTCTAGGATTATTCAAACAAGGCAGTCACATCCTCCTCTGAGAACCAGGGGGCATCTCATCCTCTTGGCACTGCAAAGCTGCCTCCCACAGCTCCTGGGTGAACCCTCATATGATTCTGCATCATGTTCAGTATCCTCCTCCCCTGAGCTGTGGGCACACGTGACTAGTAAAATACCATTGATGTCATCTGTCCAGTGTCCAGCGTCATGTGTTCAGCCATTCCCATAACTTTAGGGCAAGAACCCCTCCTTCAACAATGAGGTGAATAGTAAGAATTTAAAATAGTGATAATCTGTGTGGAAGCTTTAAAAGCTAACATGTGGTTTTTCTCTCTTTCTTTTCATCATGCATCACAAAGGCCCGGACAGAGGCGGCTCCTTCAGCATGGGCCTGATTTAAGAGCTGGAACCAGCCCTGGTAGACACTTAAAAGAGTGAGAAACAAACCTTAGTTGCTATAAACGCTGAGATTTTGGAGCTGGTTATTACCTCTGAATAATTCAAAATAACTCAGCATAACTCAGGATAACTTAGCCTAAGCTAAGTTGAAACAGGCTTGTATGGGGCACAGAGGACAATGGCAAATAGAATGCTTGTGTGTGCTGGGATACCAAAGAGAAGAGGAAGGGAGTTGTTGCGTTTCTGTACCTAATACAGCTATTTTATTTATTGATTCTTTTATTTTAATCTCTATCCCAATCCTATAAGGACTGAAAATTTTCCCTTATTTTAAATAAGGTTAAAATTTGCTTAGCATCAAACATTAGGGTAGGATTTCTCAGCACTACTAACATTCTGAGTGGTACAATTCTTTACTTTAGGGGCATTAGGGGAAACAGGCTCTCCTGTGCATTGTAGGATGACCTCTCCCTAGAAGCCCCTCTCTAGTCATGACAATCACAAATGCCTCCAGACATTGCCAAATGTTTCCTGGGGAACCAGATCAATCCTGGTTGAGAACATCTACCACAGGAGAGTCACAGACCTGAATTCAAAAGCAAGTCTACTTGGCTCAAGAGTCTATGTCCTTCCTCTTACACTAAGGGTATGCAGAAGAGGAAGACTTGGCCCCTTCTTGACCTAGCCTGGGACCCACCTGGTCAGTTCAGTAGTTTAGGAAAAGAGACAGATTCTTACTTCCCTCAGCAACTTAGCAGAACTGTCATCTGGCACTAAACAGCACAGCTCACAGTGTGTAAAAGCTCCATATCCTATTACCAAATAGCTGAGCCATTCATCCCCAGTAGAGGATGTTCCTAATAAATCACAGGTCTGAGAGAGAATGATGAGCCTGAAGATGGGTCATGATGAGTCTTTCTTTACTGCTATTAAGAAAAATAAAACCATGGTTAACCACATGGACCATATGGGGAATAAATCAAGGAAACTTAAATATGTACTGGGAAGAATTTCTGAGGCCAGGAAATGCGACACAAGCTTGCTCTTCTGCCAACCTGTTAGAAGACTCGTGCTTGACTCACAGCAAACTGTGTCCTATGGCTGGCAGCCAGGAGACTCTGGTGAGGTTGTGGGCATGAAAGGAACAAATGGCCACTGAACAGACTCCTGCCTCCTCAGTAAGGCTTAGAAATAAGATTTTAGCTAGTTGGGCCTTGGAGAGACAGGCTGATCCTCTGAACATTTCAGTCACTGCAAAATCAAATGGTCAAATCTTCCTCACACTAAGTCATGGGAAGCAAGCAGTCTTTGGAATTGCAGGATGGTGTGCTGTTCCCCTCTGTACAGAAAAGGTGAGGTTCAGTGAATCAGTTTGGTAAGCTTCTCTTTTTCATGAAGATGACTTCAGCCTTGCTGAAACTCTGCTCTCCTTGAAGCAAATGCTTATGTGAAAGGAAAACTCCACAGTTCATGAAGGCTACGGAGAAGGCAATGGCAACCCACTCCAGTACTCTTGCCTGGAAAATCCCATGGGCAGAGGAGCCTGGTAGGCTGCAGTCCATGGGGTCTCAAAGAGTCGGACATGACTGAGCGACTTCACTTTCACTTTTCACTTTCATACATTGAAGGAGGAAATGGCAACCCACTCCAGTGTTCTTGCCTGGAGAATCCCAGGGATGGGGGAGCCTGGTGGGCTGCCGTCTATGGGGTCGCACAGAGTCGGACATGACTGAAGTGACTTAGCAGCAGCAGCAGCAGCAGCAGCAGCAGCAGCATGAAGGCTGAGAGAGAAGATACCGCCGTGTCCGCTTGCCTTTTCCATCTCTCCAAGTATACACACTCCCATTCCTCTTTTCTCCTTCACCCAGCAAACAGATGTTCCCACGTGAACTATCACAGGCATACAGACCACAAGAGGCCACCAGTCACTTGAACTTATTTACATTTACTAAAATTACCCTACCTACAATTATTAACCTATAGATCAGAAGAAAAAAAAAAGATTGGAATTGCTGTTTTCCATTTCTCAGTCTCCTCCTTCAAGTTACTGAATTCAGTGACCCTCCCTTTAAGGTTCCCACTGTTACTTCACTGTAATTCACTTAGTTGAAATGTTGGTCAAGGGAGAATTGAATAGAATATGACTTGCTTAGCTATTTGCTTTGAAGAATAATTCAGATTCATTATGACAGGTATGTGTTGGGGCATAAGTGGAATCTTACAAATTGAAGTCTAACATGAATCATAATTTCACTTTTCCAAAAGAAAACAGTCAACATTTTCCTGGGAAATTGTTCAGTACTCAGTGAAGTCCTTTGGATAAACAGAGTTAAGACAGATTGACATATAATATAAGGTTCCCAGTGCAGCATCATAGCTGACAGCGAAATTCCAAGGTTGCTCAGTGATGTGCTTTTCATAGTTTGCATTTTGGTTAACTGTTATTGCTTGGATGTGTGCATACAAATGTACAGAATTTCAGCTGTCTCAAGTTCTCTGCTTTGAGGATATGTTTAATCCTCTTTAAGGATAAGTGATTTTTATTATTTTAGAGTCAGTCTCCTATAGTGTAAAAGAGTCCATTAATGTGCATGGCATTTGCTATGGGTGAGCAATATGGGCCCCAGGCCATTCTTGGTCAGAAAGGGTTTCCAAAGTAGTGCTTATTGCTTGAGCAGCCTCTTTCCTGGGATAAAAGAAAAGAAACTTTCTTAGGTTTTAGAAATTTATCTTTGTTTAGTGCAATTGCACCAAACATATGGGTCTTTAAAGGATGCCTGAGGATCTAATGTGCTTATCTGACTGTTGAATATGGATGCAGTACATTTCTCTGAGCCCTAGTTTTTAGAGAGTTCATAGCATTTTTTCCCCTAATCATTAAGAAGCTTTCTTGAGGGCTTCTTCTACTTGTTTGCTCGATTTTCATTTGGCTTGGTTTTTTGTTCTTTGTTTTAGAGCAACTCCCTCCCCTCCCCTTGAATGTATATCATCTCTTTAAATTTCCTGCCACAACAACTGTTTCAGTAAAAGAAATGAAAAGTAGGAAGGGTCTTGGATTTGTTTCCTTGGATTGGATTCAGTGAGATTGAATGGCTGCACCTAAATCTGTTGATCTATTGCGTCACATTTCCCCATATCTACATGACAAAAGTTGCCTAAAGACAATCCATTCCATTGCTCACTGCTTTGCTTTCTTTGTTTTTTTGTTTTCTATATTTTAGCAATCTTAATGTCAATTTCAGTTTGGAAATGTCTGTAACAAATCCATCATATGGAAATTAATCATTGATATGACTTGTTAAAAAATTTTTGCACACAGAATTTTTGACCTGATTGTTGAATATACCTCAATTTATTTTATTCAAGAGCATTTTGCTTATATTAAATGGTGGCAAAATATATTTATAGCAAAAATTTATCCCAAATTCCTTCCTTCTACCTGCTAATTTCTAGAACAAATTAAAGTGTGAATTCAGGAACATTCCATGCTATTATTTTCTTTTCCAATTTAAATAAATTCTTATTTCTTACTTGACATATGGCTCACTCTGCTCATGGGACTAATCTTTCCTTCAGGAAAAGTTCTAAATGACGTGTAATGGTGCTATACTGAAGCAGATGCAATCATATTTATATAACAGCATTTGGTACAGAAAAGGTGCTCAGTAAACATTTGTTAAATGAGTAAGTTGTAACTGGTAAAATAATGAAGCTTCTCCAGTCATGAGAACAAAATTGAATTTTCTCAAACACTTGTTCCTAGGAAATTTTGTCCATATAGAAAGTAATAGATTTGAGGAAGGATGAACAATTCAGAGATCTAACTTCTAATAACCTACCACCTTTTCCCTGCCCCTTTCATCATCCTAATTTCAATTTTATCATCATAATCATCTCAGGAAGTCATCGTAAGATCAAACACAAGTGGAAATTCAGTGTACATTATCCACTGTGTGTGTGTGTGTGTGTGTGTGTGTGTGTGTGTGTGCGCATGTTCTCTTGCATCTGACTCTCTGTGACCCCATAGACTGTCGCCTGCCAGGCTCCTCTGTCCATGGAATTTTCCAGGCAAGGACACTGGAGCGGGTTGCCATTTCCTACTTCAAGGAACCTTCCCAACCCAAAGACTGAACCCACATCTCCTGCACTGGAAGATGATTTTTCATTTAAATGATATGAAATGCCATCACTATTCTCTTATTATGTTAACTTTAATTGCTTTATCGGTTTAAGCAGAAACAACGGAATATAATTGCTTTCAGAGGTTCATTGTGACCTCATTCCCTTTACCTTTTCATACCACAAGCAGGTTAAAGAGGCAAAGACTAATGAAGTTGATAAATGCTGTGCTATAGATGGGCCTCCCTGGTGGCTCAGACAGTAAAGAATCTGCCTGCAATGTGGTTGATCTGGACTCGATCCCTGGGTTGAGAAGATCCCCTGAAGGAGGGCATGGCAACCCACTCCAGTATTCTTGTCTGAAGAATCCCCATGGACAGAGGATCCTGGCGGGCTACAGTCCATGGGGTTGCAAAGAGTCTGATACAACTGAGCAACTAAAAACAGCACGGTGCTGTAAATTGTTCCAGATTTAGTGATTTGCTAATTGTCAAAATGCCTTAACAAATGAAAACTCCCCACCAAAAATATTAAAGGATTATAACTTCTACTTCCTGAAAAAATGACACAAAATCATCTGAGCAATTGATCTAGTGCCTAAAAATGGACTAAATTAACCAGTGGAATTTTTTCTTTCTAATTCTAAATTCAGTCAATCACAATAGTCAGCCTTATGACATAATATGCCCTTGAATGATTCTTTGATTTAATATTGATTGCAATAATGATTTTCCTGATGAGCCAAAAGAGCCTTTATAATACAAGTAGTGTTACATATGTTTTTCAGGAACAGGACTTGGAACAAAAGCTCATATCATCATACTATGTATTGAACACTCTTCTAGTTCTAGTTCTAGTTCAGTCGCTCAGTCGTGTCCAACTCTTTGCGACCCCATGAATCGCATCACGCCAGACCTCCCTGTCCATCACCCACTCCCGGAGTTCACCCAGACTCACATCCATCGAGTCAGTGATGCCATCCAGCCATCTCATCCTCTGTCGTCCCCTTCTCCTGCTGCCCCCAATCCCTCCCAGCATCAGAGTCTTTTCCAAAGAGTCAACTCTTCGCATGAGGTGGCCAAAGTACTGGAGCTTCAGCTTTAGCATCATTCCTTCCAAAGAAATCCCAGGGCTGATCTCCTTTAGAATGGACTGGTTGGATGTCCTTGCAGTCCAAGGGACTCTCAAGAGTCTTCTCCAACACCACAGTTCAAAAGCATCAATTCTTCTGTGCTCAGCCTTCTTCGCAGTCCAACTCTCACATCCATACATGACCACAGGAAAAACCATAGCCTTGACTAGATGGACCTTAGTCAGCAAAGTAATGTCTCTGCTTTTGAATATGCTATGCATTAACTAAGTGGTAAATGTATTCATTGAAACCCATTAGATGGGATCTTTTGTTTTTGTTGTTGTTGTAAGACTGAGAAGTACTTACCAAAATGACATGGCCTCTGATTTCTGTGTATACAGATTCAGTCAACAAAAGTTTATCAAGCATCTACTTTGAGCCATTGACTTTTCTATGCATTGCAGGTTTAACAGAGCATAACAAAGTCCTTATTGCCATAGAGCAGATTGCATGGGGCCTTGTGTGCTTTCAGAGGAACTTTTACCATGAGATATGGAAAAATATGGAGGTGTGCAAAGAGGAGTGGTATGAATTTATGTTTAAAATAATTCTCTGCTGTGTTGGAAATAAATACAGTGAAGCAAGGGTGCAGGAAGGAAGACCAGTTAAGAGGCCATTGCACTCATCCAGCCAAAGACGACAGTGGGTTAGACTAGAAGGTTCTGTGGACATGAGCAGTGGAATTGAATTCTAAAGAAAGCCAACTAACTGTCATTGCTGATGAATTGGACATGTGCTTTAAGAGCATGCTGCTGCTGCTGCTGCTAAGTTGCTTCAGTCGTGTCCGACTCTGTGCGACCCCATGGACAGCAGCCCACCAGTCCCCCCCATCCCTGGGATTCTCCAGGCAAGAACACTGGAGTGGGTTGCCATTTCCTTCTCCAATGCATGAAAGTGAAAAGTGAAAGTGAATTCACTCAGTCATGTCTGACTCCTAGCGACCTCATGGACTGCAGCCAACCAGGCTCCTCCATCCATGGGATTTTCCAGGCAAGAGTACTGGAGTGGGGTGCCATTGCCTTCTCTGCTTTAAGAGCATAAGAAGAATCAAAGATGAAACAAAGGACTTGGGCCTGAGGAAAAAGAAAAACTGAGTTGCCATTTGCCAAAATGGGGAGTTTGGAAAGACACAGATGTCATTTTTGGACTTGAGATGCTTGTTAGATAGCAAATGTTATACACAACAAATCTTTTCTGATTTATTCATCCAAATAATATTGGTTCAGTACCTACTATGAGGTAGGCACTGCACATAGAGTGGAAAGCAAAAGTAGACATGTACTTTGTCCATACAGTGAGCTTTCATCTAGGCCAGAAGTCTGTTATTAAACAAAGAATGACACCAATAAGTGTAAAGTTATAACTGTAAAAAGCAATAGGAATGAAACATACATAATACAAATAATGAGACTTTGCTTGGATCAGATTAGAAAAGGCTTTCCTGAAGAAGTGAAGGTTGCGATGAGATTTTAAGAACAACTAAAAGATATCATGTTCTAAATGAAAACATGTTTGTGTGATGAACCACCAATCCATAATTAAAGCCAGTGTCCAGGATGTGGTAGAAACTCAGGAATTTAGGACAACTGAAGTTCCAAGCAAAGAAAGTAGAAACAAATGGGGAAAGGAATGGTGTGAAAGAAGAACACATAGAATAGAAAATATGAGAAAGAGAAGATTTCAAAGTGAAATTCCAGACTTTCCTCCACTTCCAGTTCACTGGAGGGAAATATTCACCCTTAATATAGTGCAGCAAAAAGAACTAATTAGACCATTAACCAAAAGCTGAATGCTGAGCGTTTATGCGAGTGGAATTATAATCACTAAGTCTTAAGTTTTACACACCGTATTTATTGGCAGTTTGTCTTAAATTTCCTTCCCTGTCATCTTTATTACAAAAGATAGCATTTACATTTTATTTGACATCCTGCAAATATAAAACTCTTCACAAGACTTTGCTTCTTTAGAAAATGCCAGAGTCAGCTTGTTTAGTGATTATTATTTTATTGCAACAACATTTCACTGCCATTTATTGTCTTTGCAAAATCAAATTCTGATGAGAAATGGGAAAGGAGGAGACTTGAAGAGGATCACCTATCTGTAAATTGAAGTCTCTAGTAATGGGTACAGTGAATTATCTTGAAAAATTCCAGGATGAGTGGGAAATTCTGTCAGTCTCTCGATCCTTTTTGTGTTCCTTTTAACATGAAAAAAGATACAGAAACAGTATTGGATTGTGTGAAAGCATTTACATTATTTTCATGGTTTCTTGCCAATTGCCAACACTGATTCCAGATAACTTCCCTGTGTAAGGGGAAGGTGTAATTGATTCTGTACTCACTGATTATCACCACAAATTTTCAACATCAAGACTGAATTGATTCTGTGAATCCATTGCTTCTGGGCAGAAGCAGAAACAGATTCCATAACATCTGAAACGTCCTGCCAGTTCTGAGCCTCTTTGTCCAGAGTCTATTTCTTGCCCTTTACCTGCTCTACTGTTTTAACACTGAGAGACTAACCACTACCTCGCATGTGGAAAGAAGTCTATTTCATTTATGGCCTTGCACTTTTTTTAGGATCCAGTCATCCTAGTTATGTATCTGCCAGCCTCCTTCTCCCCTCCCTGGAATCAACTTTAAATAATAAGAAATGGTAAAGCACATACAAGCAATAACAGTAAATTAAGACTTCAACTTATGAAATTAGTGTTCTGCATTTTCTGTTTTTCTTTATGAATACAGAAAACTCTAAGTCATAGGCCATCTATTGGTCTTTACTTTTGGTGCACCAAGGATAAAAGGGGCTCAAGGCTTACATATCTGAGTACCAGGAAAAAAACAGAGTCAGCTGATATGCCTCAGAGTCTTGGATGGAGTACCCTGGGGATTAATTTAGCTCAAGTTGAGATTTAATTTGAAGTTTTTCTTCTCTTATTTGACTTTGAAAATATGCAAAGAATAAGTATTACTTTAATGACCATTTGCTGTTCTATCATTCTTAAGCCTGCTTCTTTCACAGCACAAATCAATAATATTTAAACTGAGCTTAAAGTACTTTTATGTAAAACCACCAGTCCTAAAATCAAACTCTGGTACAACTACAAAATGTCATACCTTAAGGCTTTTTTTTTTTTGTTTGTTTCCTTTTATCAATGGAGGTTTTGTTGTGTTACCTTTAAAAAAAAAAAAGATACTATTGAGGAAAATTTAGATCTAATTCCTCCAATAATAATTAGAGCACTTTTGTAGGCTGTAAGACTATTTTGCATATGACAGACTTTCTTATTCAAATTTTTTCCATCAGGTATCATATATGCTCACTCCGTTGGTAGTGCTGGCAAAGTCTTATTTTTGAAATCTCAGGTACGCTAAGCACTCACAGAAGATGGTGCAGAGAATGGAGTCTTGGTTGCACAACAGACGTAAGAGACACTTAGAAAGCCACATCTCAGGGAGCAACTACCAGTAGTAAGTTGATGGATAATTAATTTAGCTGTGAGTTCAGTCAGCTACTGCAGTTCCAATTCTTAGCATCCCAAGGGTATTCTGGCATAGTCTTACAGATTTTTCAATGTTGAAGGATTCATGTCCATTCATTACCTGATAACCAATGACCAAAACAAGCTTGGATAATCAGTCTGATCCTCAGTTTTATACAGATAACTTCAAAACTAAAACCAAGGGTCTAGGAGTTGATACCAGAAGGAAGAAATCATGTGTGGGCTTGTTCCACACAAGAAAGTCTAATTTAGTGGTAAACTATAAGTTGATAATGGTCGAGGTGGAACATATCCTCTGAAAGGCTCCTTTAACTGATCTTGTGATTGGTTTCTTTAAATAGAAATACTTAACATTATATGTGGCGAGGGTGAGGAAGAAGATCATCTCCATTTGAGAGGAAAGATTCTGAAAGTTAGATTCTGAATGCTTGTGTTTTTCTGTTATTTGTTACCTGACTCTTTTTCTCTTTGAGTAATTAAACTAATATGACTTACCTTAATTCTCCCTCATGGTGATCACTGAAAAGAATATCTTAATTTATTTACTGGGAGACTCAAGGTTTATCTTAGTATTACTAAATATTACTAAGAAAAATACTTATCAGAGTATTTATACTGATATCTGAATTGGAAGCTTGAGCCTATCCCTTGGGTTCAGACCGTGCAGGAAGATCATGTGATATGATCTAGAGGTTGACAGAATATCAGAACCACACCTTGAAAGAATATCACAACCACATCACTAATGAATAGTCTTAACCACCCTGATAAATGATGGACTTTTCTCTCTCTCACCTATGTGATACTCTTATTATATACTGTCCATTTAACACATGTGACAACCTGCTTAATATTCCTCTTTATCTGCATTCCTCATTTTCCCAGCTACAAAATAAATTCCTCCAGTGCCAGAACTGTATCTTACCCAACTCCATCCAATATTGGATTTTTAACAGGCTCAAGTCTTATTTTCACAACTTATGTTTGTTACCCAAGTTACAAGTCTGACTTTGATTTTTGTAAAGGTAAAAAACCAGATTACTGAGTGGCTGTAGGGATTAAATAAAATCATGTAAAAGGAAAAACCCTTTATAAACTAATGTACAGATGATAGTTAATATTAGTGAGTCTTGATGGATAGTTCATTAATCTAAGGGACAGAAGGAGACACTCTCAAAGGAGGTGTTTGTGACACAGAGAGCAGAGCTTTGGGCATGAGACTGACAATTTGACATGTAGTGTCTGCACTAAATGCCACACCCCTGCCCTTTGATTTGACAGTATTTCAACTCTAAAGTGAAGCTTTGTGTTGGCAGCAAAACCTATTCCTGCTACTACAGCTGGAATGGAAAGAAGTCAGTTTCCATTGCGTTCATAATTGGCATGAAAGAGCTCATTCTGTTATTTCTGATGCCAAAATGATGCCAGAACTGAGGGTAGCAACCAAATTAAAGGTATTTCATGATTTCCAGAGATTCTTTTGGCCTGGTTGGTTCTCCACTGGTAGATTATTTTGTTTCTACTGGTTAAAACTTATTATTAGCCAAAGTAGCTTGGGATAGTCCCAACTGTCCCATTTTTTCAGAAAGTCTCCCTGGTCCAGCCTCCCCACAAAGCATCTCAGAGGCTGAGAGAGGCCCTGTTACTTCTACTTTTTTAGTATGTGATGACATAATAATGTTGGGCTTCCCGGGTGGTGCTAGTGGTAAAGAACCCACTTGCCAATGCAGAAGACATAAGAGACATGGGTTCAACCCATGAATTGGGAAAATACCCTGAAGGAGGGCATGGCAACACACTAATACATCGCAACCCAAGTATTCTTGCCTGGAGAATCCCATGGACAGAGGAGCCTGGCGGCGTACCGTCCGGAGGGTTGCAAAGAGTTGGACATGATTGAAGTGACTTAGCGTGCAATAATTTTGTTGTTCAGTGTCTCAGTCATGTCCAGCTCTTTGTGACCCCATGAACTGCAGCCTGCCAGGCTTTCCTGTCCATCACCAGCTCCTGGAGCCTGCTCAAACTCATGTCCACTGAGTCGGTGATGCCATCCAACCATCTCATCCTCTATCGTTCCCTTCTCCTGCCTTCAATCTTTCCCAACATCAGAGTCTTTTCTAATGAGTCGGCTCTTCGCATGAAGTTTCCATAGTATTTGAGCTTCAGCTTCAGCATCAGTCCTTCCAATGAATATTCAGGACCGATTCCTTTAGGATTGACTGATTTAAACTTCTTACAGTCCGAGGGATTCTCAAGAGTCTTCTCAAACACCGCAGTTCAAGAGCACAGTTCTTCAGCACTCAACCTTCTTTCTGGTCCAACTCTCACATCCATATATGACTACTGAAAAAACCTTAGCATGACTATATGGACCTTTTTTGGCAAAGTAATGTCTTTGTAACATGCTGTCTAGGTTTGTCGTAGCTTTTCTTTCAAGGAGCAAGCATGTTTTAATTTCATGACTACAGTCACCATCTGCAGTGATTTTGGAGCCCAAGAAAATAAAGTCTCTCACTGTTTCCATTGTTTCCCCATCTATTTGCCATGAAGCAGTGGGACTGGATGCATCATCTTAGTTTTTTGAATATTGAGTTTTAAGCCATCTTTTTCACTCTTCTCTTTCACTTTCATCAAGAGGCTTTTTAGTTCCTCTGACCTTTCTGCCATAAGGGTGGTGTCATCTGCATATCTGAGGTTACTGATATTTATCCCAGCAATCTAGATTCTGGTTTGTGCTTCATCCAACCCAGCATTTCACATGATGTACTCTTCATATAACTTAGATAAGCAGGGTGACAATATACAGCTTTGACATACTCCTTTCCCATTTTGGAACCAGTCCATTGTTCCATGTCCTGTTCTAACCGTTGACCTACATACATGTTTCTCAGGAAACAGGTAAGGTGGTTTATCCCCATCTCTTGAAGAATTTTCCACAGTTTGTTGTGATCCACACAAAGGCTTTAGTGTAATCAATGAAGGGAAGTAGATGTTTTTTCTGGGATTCTCTTGCTTTTTCTATAATCTAACAGATGTTGGCAATATGATCTCTGGTTCCTCTGCCTTTTCTAAGTCCTGCTTGAATATCTGGAAGTTCTTGGTTCACATACTATTGAAGCCCAGCTTGGAGAATTTTGAGCATTACTTCGCTAGCATGTGAAATGAGTGCTCTTGTGCAGTAGTTCGCACATTCTTTGGTGTGGCCTTATTTTGGGATTGGAATGAACACTGACCTTTTCCAGTCCAGTGGCCACTGCTGAGTTTTTCAAATTTGCTGGTATATTGAGTGCTGCACTTTCACAGCATCATCTTTTAGGATTTGAAATAGCTCAACTGGAATTCCATTACCTCCACTAGCTTTTTTCATAGTGATGCTTCCTAAGGCCCACTTGACTTTGCACACTAGGATGTCTGGCTCTAGGTGAGTGACCACACGAGGTTATCTGCATCAGTCTGTGTATACTTGCCATCTCTTCATAATATCTTCTGCTTCTGTTAGGTCCATATCGTTTCTGTCCTTTATTGCTCCCATCTTTGCATAAGATGATCCCTTGCATTTCTAATTTTCTTGAGGAGATCTCTAGTCTTTCCCATTCAATTGTTTTCCTCTATTTCTTTTCATTATTCACTGAGGAAGGCTTTCTTACCTCTCCTTGCTTTTCTTTGGAACTCTGCATTCAGGTGGGTATATCTTTCTTTTTCTCCTTTGCCTTTAGCTTCTCTTCTTTTCTCACCTCTTTGTAAGACCTCCTTATACAACCATTTTGCCTTTTGCATTTCTTTTTCTTGGGGCTGCATGAGTACTAAAGCGTGCAATGTTAATATATAATGATTTTTAAAAAATGAGGAAATGCAACCAGGATTACAAAATCATAGTATTTTTAAAGTTTATATTTAAGAAATATTTTTTTTTTTTACCACAAGGTATTATGAGGCTAGACAGTTGTTATATATTAGGTAATTGTGGGATTTACTTTTTAACCCTTGCTAGTAATTTAAGAAAGCTTATGTTACATTTTTTAGCCAATGACATGAGAAAGCAAGTAAACCTGGCAGTTTATCTCACTTTTTAAAAAGAACACAAGAAAGAGACGTTTCACTTTTCTACCTGTAAGTACTGTTTTCAGCATTCAGCTATCTTGAGGTCTTCATGGAATCCAGCTTAAAGTAAAGGCCATCCACCCCTGAAGATGGTAGAGAGGAAAGACAAAAGGACATTTGTCCTTCATAATGTTATTGAACCGCTGAATTTTCCAGCTCTCCCAGATGCTTTCTGTTGTTATTTAGCCTCACTGCAGTCTTTCTCTGGTCTTTTCTTATAGCTGATGGTGTAGGGAGGTAACGTGAGAACTCTGGAAATAGCATTTTCTGGACACCCTTGCCAGCTGGTTGCTGGTAGCTTCTGTCAGTTGCAAGTCACTTGTACAGGTTTAGATGGAGGGAAGAAGGAAGACTGAAGTAATTCTTTATGTTTTTGGCCCTAGCATCAAGTAATTCTTTATGTTTTTGGTGAGAGATGGCAATTAACTGTTGTCTCTTATACCAGCAATGGCAGGTAAATGCAGGTGGCTAGGGGATACTGCAGTGTCCAAGAGACCACAGGCTCCTGGCCTCTGGTTTAGCAATGACAGTGTTGGGTCCAACAGCCTTACCTGCACAAATGCTTAGGAGGTTATCCTTTGGTTTCTCTAGGTCTTTCAATACCTTAGTGCCCAATTCCTTATATGAAAGTTCCTTGGCTCAAAAACTCTACAGTGATGTATATTTTCCTGTCTAGACTCTGACTGGGTTCCATCATCTAGGGAACTGCTTTCCTATCCGACTCGTTATAAGAAACAGTGGATTGCTCTTACCATTAGGGTACTTTTAGCTTCAGTTAAGTAGTTGTTAGTGATGCTCAGTTTGGGAAAGACAGTGGGTAGGGAAAAGGGAATTTGTTGAGCCGCTACTCAATGCCAAGCTTTGTGGAAAGTGTTTGATATATGTTATCTTATGTTTTTAATAGAATAATTTTATGTTACTTGCCATACACATTCCATATTCTTCTGTTATAACCTTCTTAAGGACATATACTGTCTATTTATCTGTATTTGTCACTCACCATTCCTTTAAAAAGGACTTGCCCACAGCAGATTCAGTTTATTTGGAGATTTTCTGAAGTCAAACCAAAGGCTGGATGCATATTTCTTGTTCTTCTCTGTTTTGAAAAACTTGATGTTTCTTTTCACATCTTCCAGGTTCACCAGTAGTCAAAGCAAATTAACAGCTACAGCTCTGCCTAAGCCCATGTGAAATAAATGTCTGTAAAGTCTTTTATCTGTAAGTTATTTTGACATAAGCAATGTCTATTTTTTGAGGCCAAAACTGAAAATCTACTTATCAAATTCTGAACTGCTGAACCAGCCTCAACACAACTGATGGCTCTTTTAAACAACCCAGCTTTCCCTTTAATGGTCCTCATTAAGCACCCTCTGTGCTTTCCAAGAGTTCCAAATGAATGAAGTAAAGCCGACTAGTGTATTGGCCAATTTCCCTTTGGACAGTTTCTCCCTCCCCACCCTCTCCACACTTGCCAAATCCCACCAGGCAGCCTGCTGTGGCAGAAACCTGGTTACCAGGGAGGTGTGGGTGATGGGTTATAAACAGTTATAAGTCAGCAGAGGAGAAATGTGAATGCTTCAGAAAATCAGCCATCTGGCCTTGGAATGAGAACGCGGGGAAGATTCAGAAGGGAAATCAAGAAAGGAGAGAAGAAAAGCACTGCTGGGGCTGGGGTGGGGGAGGGTGCAGGTTCAGGGAGAAGGGGTTCTAATGTGATTCCAGTCTGCTCTGAGATGAAGGGGAGGCAGGCCATGCTGAGCAGAAAGGCTGGGGTGGGAAGTGAGCTGGCAGAGCCAGCTTTCTGGCTAAGCTGCTTAAGGAGGATGTTAGTGACGATTCTGACGTTGGGAGGGAGTCTGTGCAGAGGGCTTTGAGCTTGAAATTGGCTCATTTTGCTACCTAGAACTGGAGAGATTCAAATAAAAGTCTAAATGGAATGTTTCTATTTTTCAACTTAATTGAAATGAATGCTTATTATGGAAAATGTGGGAAATGCAGAAGATTAGGAAGAAAACAGTAGCCTCATCACTTAATTCTCTGTCATCCCACCTCGCAAACATAACCCTCATTAAGATACATGCCCTTCCCTGGCTTTTCTAGGCCAGCTCTTTCGTTATGTAATCATAGTGATGCTATTTGTACACCTTTGCAATTCTATTGTTTTCACCTAGTGTAGTTTGGGAATCATTTCCCCATTTTTTCATATTGTGATTTGTATTATTATATAACATCAAATATGTGCAGTTCCTAGTGCATCTATTTTGCGTATGGACTCAATCACTCAGTCATGTCCAACTCTTTGCAACCCGATGGACTATAGCTGGCTTGTCCATGGATTCTCCAAGCAAGAAGACTAGAATTGGTTGCCAGGTCATCTTCCCAACTCAGGGATCAAACCCAGGTCTCCTGCATTGCAGATTCTTTACCACTGAGCCACTGGGAAAGCCCAACTACCTGTAGTTATATATTGATATTGTTTCCATTATTTTGTTATAAATAAGCTACCATGTACATCAAAATGTAAAGTATATTTGCTATTCCAGATTATTTCTTTAGGCTAGTCATATGAATACACTGATTGCATGAATAGGCAAGTGTATTTTTGTCTGTTGACACATTAAATGGATGTTTGATTCTGATAAACTTCTACATACCTTTACAGATGAAATATTTTCTTCATTATCATTTCAGGAACATACCATCCTTCACCTGCCCTCTTCTTCCTAGCATAGTGTAGAATACTGTAAAAGTTCTACATCTGTAGCCCCAAGAATAGAAAGTATATAGATTGCAGTCTGTGTCACTTGAGTGTGCATCTAAAAGCAATAGGCTTTTACAGTGAATAATGATTTTTCTGTCCCCAGCCCCAATAGGCATGCTTTCCATAGTTATTCATTATTATAGGACTCAATGGTTTGTGTTGGATATGCCACTGAAACGCTTGTAAGAGATCTCTAGTAAGGCCAACCCTACACCCACAGGTAGCTGCCACCATGTGAACAGTAGTGATTTGCAGGTACACCTTTAGGTAAGCATTCCTGCATAACAGAAAGGATGAATTAACAGATGTTATTGACTGAATGTTTGTGCCCCTGTTTATGTGTTGAAGCCTTAATTCCCAATGTGATTGTATTTGAATGTAGTGGATAATTAGGTTTAGATGAGGTCATGAGGATGGAACCCCCATTAGGAGATTAAGCCCTTCTAGGTAGAGGAAGAGACTAGAGCCTGGGCTTTTTTTGTTTGTTTGTTTGTTTGTTTTTCCCTGTAAGGACAGAGCAGGAAGGCAGCCACCCACAAACCAGGCAGAGGGCTCTCAGTTCAGCTCAGTTCAGTCACTCAGTTGTGTCTGGCTCTTTGTGACCCCATGGACCACAGCATGCCAGGCTTCCCTGTCTATCACCAACTCCCAGAGCTCCTTTTACTAATTCTCAATTACCTTACATCACTTCCCTTGGTAAGTAGTCTAAGCATATCCTTCAAAGTCAATAGCTATAATGATTTTGCTTAATATTATGAGTAATTCAACAAGAAAATTTCATCTTTTCTCTTCCCCATTTCTGTACTTTTCACATTCTAGGAGTCTTGCTACTTTGAAGAGTGTTATAGAGCTGGGGAGTTTTCATTGTGCTGAGTTGCTTCAGTCATATCCAACTCTTTGCAATTCAATGGACCATAGCCTGCCAGACTCGTTGGTCCATGGGATTCTCCAGGCAAGAATACTGGAGTTTTCATAGTAGCCGGTTTTAATCACTTAGTTTATCTATGGGGAGATTGTGGCCTGACTAAAGAAAGGGACTTACTTAATTCATTACTATAAGGTAAAAATCTACCTCTAATTCTTCAGCCTACTCTATCACATCCCCCTTAGTACATAAAAAAAGTATTACTAAAAAAAGAAAGAAAAGGAACCGTATTATTTATACTATATTTCTTTCTCCTCCCTCTATTCTTCTGCTTATCGAATGCTTATTAAAAAGGAAGTAATCATATAGATTTTTTAAAATAAACAGGTCACTAATTCAAAGGAAAGCTGCCCTTAATAACTTATATTCCCTACAAAGTTACATGTGAGATAAACTAGTCCTAACTGATTACCACTTATAGTATACACTGTTGTCATTGTTCAGTCACTCACTCATGTCCGACTCTGTGACCCCATGGACTGCAGCGCACCAGGCTTCCCTGTCCTTTACTGTCTTCCTGAGTTTGCTCAAACTCATGTCCATTGAATTGGTGATGCCATCCAACCATCTCATCCTATGTCACCCCCTTCTCTTGCCCTCAATCTTTCCCAGCATCAGGGTCTTTTCCAATGAGTAGAAAATTATAGCCTTAAGTCTGTTTGTCTTAAGTTGAACACAATTCTTTCAAATTGTTGGATCCAAGTCTCAATGAAACCAGCATTAGACATATATAAGAAACCAAAATTTGCTTCACGTAAAGCAATTGTTTTAATCAATAAATACATTAATGATGAGGTATTGTCAACTGCCACAAAAGTTGTACAATAGGCTAGTTCTTTACTTAACAATGAAACAGTTTTAATTATTGCGTTTCTGTGAGAAATTTCATATGAAGAGGAGAATGTCCTTGTGAAGTCTCTTATTAACCCAGTTTTAACAAGAAGTGCAAAATGGAAGGTAATCAGCCTTTGTGCATAGCATTATAATGATGGTAATTGAAACCATGCAATCACATAGATATTTTGCTCTCTATAACTAGCTCTGAATAATCAGTGATTTTCAATGGTAGCAAAGTGGCTATTTCAAATTGCAACACTAGCAAAGCATTGTGATGTTTACATTTAACCAAATATAGTTCTTTTGATGGTATTTAGAAGAAACAAGATTTCAAAGAGGGGGAAGAAAACAAGGATTGTTTTTAATATTACAGTTTAGTTGAGCATTTGGATCAGAATTGCAAAAATACATTATTGCTTGCTTGGTTTTGCCAAATTACATTTTAATAACATTATACAAAGAATAAGAAAGTCCTCAAATGTTGATTTGGTCACTCCACATTCCCCATTATGTGGCTGAAAACATATTTATTGTGAGACACAGATTGGAAGGAGCATAAGATTTCTAGTCTCCTTCAGTATAGGGTGGTATAGTCTAGTATCATTTCATAATTTCAGAAGAACAGTGTACTCATGGTATTCACATTCGTTTATAACACAGTTTATGTCACCCCCTGCCTGCTTTATCAGACATTCTTCACCTAAGGTACAAGTTGATAGACCCCAGAGATTTGAGAGGAGCAACCATTTGTCATGGATGGAGGTAAAAGTAGTTTTGTGGAGGAAGATGACAGCATCTTTATGATTTGTTGTTGTTGTTGAGTCACTCAATTGTGTCCGACTCTTTATGACCCCATGGACCGCAGCACACCGGCCTCCTCTGTCTTTCACTATCTCCTGGAGTTTTCTCTGATTCATATCCATTGAGTTGGTGATGCTGTCTAACCGTCTCATCCTCTGCTGCCCCCTTCTCCTTTTGCCTTTAGTCTTTCCCGGCATCAGGGTCTTTTCTAATGATTCAGTTCTTCATATCAGGTGGCCAAAGTACTGGCACTTCTGCATCAGTCCTTCCAATGAATATTCAGGGTTGACTTCCTTTAGGATTGAGTGGTTGGATCTCCATGCCGTCCAAGGGACTCTAAAGAGTCTTTTCCAGTGCCACAATTTGAAAGCATCAATCCTTTTGTGCTCAGCCTTCTTTATTGTCCAACTTTCATATCTATACATGACTACTGGAAAAACCACAGCTTAGACTATATGGACCTTTGCTGGCAAAGTGATATCTCTGCTTTTTAATATGCTGTCTAGGTTTGTCACAGCTTTCCTTCCAAGGAGCAACTGTCTTTTCTCTTTATGATAGGATTCACCAAATTCTCAAAGTACTATGAAAAGCTGAATTGTCCTACAGACCCCAGACCTTGATAAGGCTTTTTTTTTTTCCCCCCAGAGTCTTTCTATTTCTCTGAGTTCTACATCCAAGATGTTTAAATGTCATGTCTTCCTCTTTCTGGGCTATCCCATAGGCCTCTGATGCAGAACTATAGGCAAAATTGGTCTTTCCAAAAAAATATTGACTTTCTAAAGATTAAACAAACATTTAGTTCTTAATGGAAAATTACTGAATGATCCCAAAATATATAAAAAAATCTTCTCCTAAAACTTCAACTGCCACTATCAGATTTTTTAATCACCTCTAACTTGCAAAAATAGGAAAACCATATTTGAATAAAGATTAGCTGGCATGTTTTAGAGAGTTTCAGATGGATTGTGGAGAAAGAAGTGAAAAAACATTGGAGACTTTGAATGATCTCAGTGGAAAGAACAGCAATGAGAGAAGCTTCTGGGACTATATAAAGAAAAATAATTTAAAAAGAGTCAGGAAACTTTCCTATTGCATTATGTATCTGTTTACATATCAGTGAGTGGAGCTGAGTAATAAACAAAAGGACCTGGAAATTGTGAAGCAGAAGACTCCTTGAGAATTCTCACACTAAATTGGAGATTCTCAGAACCAGGGATTCAGCAAAATGGGAAATCATATAGAAATGCTAAGGTTCAGGTCAATACCAGGAAAATGAAGAGGTTTACTACTCCTTACAGGGCTAAAAACAAGTGTGTAGATGTGGAACAAGAAACTTGGGGTAAAAAAAGGACAATGAAAACATGTTTAAAGAGTGATTATAAAGGACCAGACAGATCCTTAAAACATCTAGAAGTTCTGAGATTTTAAAAATTTGCTTTATATTTAATTCAGTGTTTATATGCGATGTTTCTTAAATAAGATTTAGATGCATTTCTTAAGTTATGCCACTTAATATTCCATGAAACTAATATATGTAGAATATGCTTTGGGGATAGAATATATCCCCAAAATGCACTTTGAAGGATTTGACTTATTTGACTTATAAACTGACTTAGCAGAAGCAATTTAATGGCCAAGAAGGCAAGCCCTGGAATCAGAATGTCTGAATTTCAGACTGCTCTCAAACGTAATCCTAACATGATTTTGGACTTCATTCTGTACCTCTATTTTTGTATTGATAAAATGAGGTTCATAATAGCATTTTTCTCATAATGTCATTATAAAGGTTAAAGGCATAAAACCTGAAAAAAAGCACTTAGCATAGTGCCAGGACCATGGTAAATTCTAGATAAATATTAGTTATCATCATCATTATCATCTTCCTTACCATTAGTGAAGTAGCTTAGTTGAAAAAAAAATCAAGGAAGAATAATATATTGATTAGGATTGTTAGGTAGTTAGAATAGGAAAAAGGAGTCCAGAATGCTGGTGGCTAAAAGACTAGGAAGGGAAAAGCCCGCAAAAATAGAACAAAGGAAGTTCCAAGAACCAGAGTGACGACCTCAGGTAGAACAAACAGCACTTGTGCCTAGCCCAGTTTACATCGGGCAGGCACAGGGTGAGGAAAAAACATATAAAAAGAGGACGGAATGGGCTGGGGAATCTCTCTTCTGTGAGCGCGCACTCCCTCCCTCCCACTCGCACTCCCCTCTCTCTCTCCCACACGCTCGCACGCGTTCTAGCTCTCTCTCTTTTCTCTTCCCCTCTTTTGGATCCCATGCCCTCATGCCTCGAGGATGTATTTTCCTTTATTTTGTAAATAAAACTGAGCTGTAACATGGAGCTGTAACACTGTCCGAGAGCTGTGATGCTCAGAGGGCTTTAATGTCCATCGCGTCTAATCCTTGTTGTGACGAGACAGAACCGAGGAAATTACACACTCCCCTGACAGGATAGACCAGAATTTTCTTATGGAGACAGCATCCTATTTCCAGTGGTTTAAATACGTACCACCAGGAGAAGTCTATTCATCCTAGTCATTCAGGGACTCAGGTTGTTGGAAGCTTTATTTTGTCACATGTTTCCATGATTGTTGACCCAGAAAAAGAGAACAGGGAGAATCATACAGAGTAATTAAAGCTTCTAACCAAAAGTGACATAAGTTCCTTCATTTTTCAGTTAATTGACCAGGCACGCTTCCCTTCCTTGCTTATTTATTTATTTATTTTTTTACTACCTATTTAAGCCTTAGTACCTATATTGCTCCTCACTTGACTGCCCATCACATGCAGTACTTTTGACCTTTTTTTTTTTTAATTAGAAGACTTCATGAATGATATCCCTTCTAACTTTATAATTCTAAGACCGTGAGATCTCTAAAGGCTTTTCTAAGCCAAAATACTATGAGTACAAATCTTTCCATTGTGTACTTTAGCCCATAATGTACTGAAAGGTTGCTGAACCACAAAAAATGCTAGGATTCTTGGCCTCCAGAGGAGAAGAATTTAATCTGCAGCCAGTGAGGAGGCTTGATCACTCAGAGCTTTTGTATAATAAAGTTTTATTAAAATATAAAAGAGATAGAGAAAGCTCCTGACATAGACATCAGAAGGGGGCAGAAAGAGTGCCCACCTGCTAGTCTTTAGCCAGATGTTATATAGCTACTAGCAGTCTGCTAATTAGAGAAAGAAAATGTCTAAAAACTCAGAGAATGGCACCAGGCCCCTCAACCACTCATTGGCACAAGGTGAGTTGTCCCAGGCCATAAAATGATTGACATGAATTTTGAAGAAAGGCAGATTTCCAAGCAAATACAAGTCTCATTAACATAGCTTAAGAGAACATTTGCAAGTTGGTTCTGATTCTTAGGTGGAACTGACTTGAAGACAGAGTCTAGGGTAAATACATAGTTCATTAACATAGCTTAAGACAAACATTTCCATAAGAAAAATGTTGGAGCATTAGTTAGCTCAAAGTTTGAGAAAAGTTAAGTTCAGGTGGAGCCAGGTGTCATGGCAACACAGAATTTTAAGAGAAACCTCCTTTTAAATTTATATAGAGAAGAGGAAAAAAATCTAACAGTTGTAGTTTGTTTCCCCCTGTCACTTAAGAGAGAGAAAAAAAATGTCTGACACTTGCAGCCTATATTCTCCATTTGGAGATCCCTGGCCTTCCTGCCTGTTACCCTCTCAGTACCCCTCTGTGTATCTACAGAATGACTATTAGTGTCAACTTCCAATTTTTAATAACAGTGGATAGAAAAGATGATGTACTGAAGAAAGAAGGCTGGGGTATAGAGCGAAAAAGTTTTTAAAAAGAAAGTATAAAATAATTTAAATTAGAATAAGCTAAACTGGAACAATATGAGTGAATGGCCAAAAATCCCAGCAATTTCTCTTGACCCCAGCAAACATATAAAATCACATATTTCAGAGTTTCTCACAGTATCTAATAGTTTTTCTAAATCAGTGATTCACACTGGGGTGCTTATTACAAATGCAAATTCCTAAGACTCTACATCAGATTTGCTGAATTTTTATCAAAGTATCTGACCATATTATGTATTCCATTAAATAGTAGCTATTTTTACTTTTCGGAGAAGGTAATGGCACCCCACTCCAGTACTCTTGCCTGGAAAATCCCATGGACGGAGGAGCCTGGTAGGCTGCAGTCCATGGGGTTGCTAAGAGTCGGACATGACTGAGCGATGTCACTTTCACTTTTCACTTTTATGCGTTGGAGAAGGAAATGGCAACCAACTCCAGTATTCTTGCCTGGAGAGTCCCAGGGATAGGGGAGCCTGGTGGGCTGCTGTCTCTGGGATCACACAGAGTCGGACACGACTGAAGTGACTTAGCAGCATCATTTAAAAAAAAGAAAACTCATGGCAGAACCATCCCTGTCTCCAAGGCAATATGAAGGTAGCTATAGGGGCTTCCCTGGTAACTTAGTAAGTAAAGAATCCACCTGCAATGCAGGAGACACAGGAGACTCGGATTTGATATCTGGGTTGGGAAGATCCCCTGGAGGAGGAAATGGCAACCCTTCCAATATTCTTGCCTGGGAGATCCCATGGACAGAGAAGCCTGGTGGGCTACAGTCTGTGGGGTAGAAGAGTTGGACGTGGCTGAGCACCAGCACACAGCAGGAGCTCAGGTGTGAAAGCTCCAGTGAGGCTGGCAGTGAGGGTGATGAGGAGAGAAGACTCGGTAATACTAGTGGAAAAGAGGAAAAATAAAGCAGTGAACTTTATTTCAAATTTTTGAGCTTGGATGAGTGACAAGCAGGGGATGATTACATTTTCAAAGGAGTGGTGCAGGCAACAAATGTTACAAAAGGTCAAAAAGTTGGAGGAGCCATGTGGCCAACCCAGAGCATTTGGACCAGCCTTAGGAAAGGGACAGATGGGAACATTGTCTCATAGGAAAAAAATGTAATTTGTGATAGATATGATATGGGATTGGGGGGAATGTAAGGACAAGTTGAAAATAACCTTGAAATTTCCAGGCATTGTGACAAGGATGAATGGTGTTTGATTTGAAGGAGGAAAACATAATAATAATAATAGGAGTTGGATAAACTTTATTTTTCTAGTGGTGGAAATGTTACTTCAAATCAACTTCAGACTCTGATATAAAAGAGGTATATGTTATAGTTTAGTATTCAAAGACAGATTTTAATGTTGCACACAGGTGATTATTTGAATTCAGGACACCCCAGCTCGCTCAGAGTGCTTCTACATGTTCCATGACACTTCCTTTTCATCCTCCTCGGCCTCTTTGACTTAATATCCACCTCTGCTCCACGATTCATTTGGGTTTTGCAGACAAATCCCTCCTGACAAACCCACAAATCTTTCCAGACTTAGTGTGAAGAAGTCATGGAGCTGAACTAACCTCCCAGTTCTTGTTTTGACTTTGAGGTTGGTTTTTCAGGTGTGTAGAAAAAAGACTTCCTAAGCAAGAAGATTAAAAATCATAGAGAAAGATGCCTGGAAGGGAAGCTGGCTCTGCCACAGGGGTCCAGAGAGCTGTTCACACCCTCATGAATGACAACTGCAGGTCTCTGAGAGTTCCTGGGGGGAGGCACACAGCAGAAAGCACACAGCTTGATTTACAGATGCCAATTTGAGCTTACAGCCTGGTATGTGTTTTGATTTGAGGACTCAGCAAATTGGATGAGAAGGTGATAAATGGAAGATGAGTAGGAAACAAAAAACAGCCTGTTTGTAATAAACTGTCACCTATCTTTGGAGAGGCAAGTTTTTTAAGAGGTGAAATGTGGTTGAATTTGGAAGTTAGAAATCTGAAGAAGTTTGCCTGTGGTACTACAGGGACATTACTGTTTGGGAAAAATAGCCCTAAGAATGGAGGGATTCTACATCTGTCTTATTCTGACTTTGATTCTTTTCTTGAAAAACTGCTATCAAGCAAAAACCTCACCTCTAGACAGGGTTTGGGGTCGTGTCAAGCAGCCAGGTGTACCCTCAAGGAAAAAAGGAAGTGACAGCTGGAGAATGCTGCCTCAGAAATTCCGAGTAGCATTAACTAGGAGGTCAGCCTCATACCTCCTGCAAGGAAGCAGGCTTCCTCCTCCCATCAGGTGTTTTGTCCATAAGGCTAGAGAAATGTCTTTGATAATATTCAAAGAGCCTGAAGAATTATCATAACAAAGATCAGTTCAAACATTTTCCTGAGTATAAGACCTGCTATGGGAGTGTATTGTAGAAATGTATATTCAGCCCTTGAGGTTTTGATGCAACTGGTTTGAGGTGGTCCTGGGAATCTACCATTTTAAATAAGCACTCGGAGGATTCTTCAAGAGTAAGTTCCAGAATTACACTTAGAGAAACACTGAATTAGAAAAAAGACGTAGAGGAAAGACAAGAATTAACCTACCTTCCTTCCTCCCACAGATAGTTGTTGGGAACTCTTACTATGGGCCAGATACTTTACTGTGTAATAGAGACATGATGGTATATTTGTTTTCTAGGGATAATGTAACATATTATCGCACATTGGACATGTTTAACACAGTAGAAATCGATTCTTTTTTGGAGAGTTTTGGAATCCAGAAATCCAAAATCAAGGTGTGAATGGGTCATTCCTTTCGGAGGCTCTGAGACTCTGTCCCATGCCTCTCTAGCTTCTGATAGTTTACTGACAAACCTTGGTGTTCCTTGGATTACACATGCACTACTCTAATCTCTGCCTTCAAATTCACACATTTGCTGTCTCTCTCTGTGTCCTTTCCTGTCTTTTATAAAGATACTCTCCTTAGATTTAGGACCCTCCCTAATCCAGTATGATCTCCTTTTAAGCTTTACCTTAAATATATCTGCAAAGACACTATTTCCCAAAACAAGATCACATTCTGAGGATCTGGGTAGAAGTGATTGGGCATAGAGGACTATTCAACCCACTGAAAATAATGAGCAAAAATAGAGTTGGTCTATGCCCTCATGAAGCTCATAGTCCATTTGGTGGTGGGGGGGGGGGGTTGGGGGGGGGCGGGTAGCTATTCAGCAAGGTACTTCAGTTGCTCAAGTGATTCATTATCAGCCCCAAGAGAGAATCACAAAGAAACAACAAGTAAATGGCACAGTAGGTGCTAGAGCAGTCACTGTAAAAGTGAGTGGCTGACTTTTACAGCCAACCAAGTTCACAACTTTCTGGGTCAGTAATTTTCAGACTAGCAGCTGTGCTGTTAGAAATATCTCACTAAGTCAATTAGGGGGTAATATACTTGGTCTCATCTGAGACTAGCCCTCCTTAGACGTTGGGCAGGACTGAAATACTGCCTCATACATAGTAGGAGCTTAAAAATGAATGTTTGCTGAATTACCAAAGTAAAACAATACATTTAACCTAATCTCTCTCTCTTTCAGCGATATGAATAAGAAATACTTATTGACTTTGTAGAATAGGAAAAACCCTGCTATAAATATTTTCATCTTTTAAAATTGAATTTAACATCTGGTGTATTTTTATCCCCTGTAAATCTACCTGTCACTTTTTTGAGCACTTGATATGACCGAGAAACTTTCAAGCTTTATATCTACTATCTCCCAAACACCTTGCAGATAGATGTTATTTTACATAGAGAATTGTAAGCCAAGTGTTTCAGACTCCAGTATCCATGCTATGTTCACCATGTCTCTGTATCTGGGCAGATGGGCAACTTTTAATTTATATCACAGGAGTGACTGCCTAATTGGGCACAGTTTATTGACTATGCCAAAGCCTTTGACTGTGTGGATCACAATAAACTGTGGAAAATTCTGAAAGAGATGGGAATACCAGACTATCTGACCTGCCTCTTGAGAAACCTGTATGCAGGTCAGCAAGCAACAGTTAGAACTGGACATGGAACAACAGAATGGTTCCAAATAAGAAAAGGAATACTTCAAGGCTGTATATTGTCACTTTGCTTATTTAACTTATATCCAGAGTACATCATGAGAAACGCTGGGCTGGAAGAAGCACAAGCTGGAATCAAGATTGCCAGGAGAAATATCAATAACCTCAGATATGCAGATGGCACCACCCTTATGGCAGAAAGTGAAGAGGAACTAATAAGCCTCTTGATGAAAGTGAAAGAGGAGAGTGAAAATGTTGGCTTAAAGCTCAACAGTCAGAAAACTAAGATCATGGCATCTGGTCCCATCACTTCATGGGAAATAGATGGGGAAACAGTGGAAACAGTGGCTAACTTTATTTTGGGGGGCTCCCAAATCACTGCAGATGGTGACTGCAGCCATGAAATTAAAAGATGTTTACTCCTTGGAAGGAAAGTTATGACCAACCTAGATAGCATATTGAAAAGCAGAGACGTTACTTTGCCAACAAAAGTCCATCTAGTCAAGGCTATGGTTTTTCCAGTGGTCATGTATGGATGTGAAAGTTGGACTGTGAAGAAAGCTGAGCGCCAAAGAATTGATGCTTTTGAACTATAGTGTTGGAGAAGACTCTTGAGAGTCCCTGGGACTGCAGGAGATCCAACCAGTCCATCCTAAAGGAGATCAGTCCTGGCTGTTCATTGGAAGGACTGGTGCTGAAGCTGAAACTCCAATAGTTTGGTCACTTGATGGGAAGAGCTGACTCATTGGAGAAGACCCTGATGCTGGAAAAGATTGAGGGTGGGAGGAGAAGGGGATGGCAGAGGATGAGATGGCTCGATGGCGTCATTGACTCAATAGACATGAGTTTGGGTGGACTCCGGGAGTTGGTGATGCACAGGCCTGGCCTGCTGCGATTCATGGGGTCACAAAGAGTCAGACATGACTAAGTGACTGAACTGAACTGAACTGAACTGTGCCTCAAAGTGTGGGATAAACCTACCTGCCATTTCAGCCTCAGTGTGAGATCCCTAATGTTTCCTCATGCTTCCTATTTCTTTTTCTTTATTATAATTAGATAAATTATTATATTAGATAAATTTATTATAATTAGATAAATATAATATAATTATAATTATATTTAAATTATATTTCTTTTACAGTTCTTAACTTTGACTACTGGTCTCCTTTCCCATCTCCTTACACTTGCCTTCTAGCATTTTTGACTATTCACTCCTTTATTTAGAAACCTCTTTTATCTATGTTTCTCAGTCCTAGGATACCTCCGGCTCAATTCTCCTCAGTTCCCCAAGTGGGAACTTTTAGTCTCCAGGGCCCCAATTCCCATGGAGCTGAAGAGTAGGCAGATCTGGATCCAGAGCATTGGGAAACGTGTAAGAGAATTGTTTCTTGAGGAGATCTAGGGGCAACGATCAGACCACAAACATGGAAAGCACTACATAACCAAAGGCAACAAAAACCCATTTAGATTATTGCTCTTAGAGATCACAGAGTCTTAATTACTTATTCACTGCTTTTCAGTGAGCCACTGATCAGCATTTTGCCTAAATGTCCCACAGTAAGTCAGCCTATAAATACTTTTTACAGAGAAATCTCTGCCTCTGAAACTAAATTGACAATTTCTTTCCTGGGCTGTTTAATGTGGCCTGCCATTGTTATGCTAATGTAGCCTCTGTTAATACTGAGGTGACTTTATAGAATGCCAGGATGTGTGGGAGCAGCATTCTATAAACCAATTAATAATATTTTCTGGAGTGGAGAAATCATCAATCTATTTGGCAACTAAGCGACCTTAAATGCTTCATGGACTAATGAAAGATGAATAGTGGGAGGTAGAACTTGGAGGAAAAAATGAGCCATTTGAGCATCAGTAGTTACCCACCAATCATGTAAGAAAATTAACTCTTCTTCAAGAAAATTATATGGTCGGGCAGATCTCCTTAACTATCCAAGTAAAAGGGATTCCTGGCCAGCTAATTCCAGACTTATTTTCAATGAAGCAGCAGGAATATCCCCCTATGAAAGATGGATGCAGGGCCATTTTTAGACTTCACCATCCTCTGAAATATATTTAAATGCATCCACATTCTCATTACATATATACTTTTGGGTAAAGATTTTGGAAAAGAAACATATTTATTTGCTTTCAAAAATATGTGACTACAGGTCACTCATTTAATTTATCATTGACTATAACTTCTCAGAAATCATCATAAATTTTCTATGATCCTGCAAATTGTATTCAACCATGTCAAAACATAATAATGAGTTAAGCTAACATAATGTTTCATTTTGTAGACATGAAAAAAAATCTAAGAATTTTAATTGTGCTATTACATTTTCATATTTAGAGCCAAATTTTTCCCTCAGTATTTAACCATTTTAGTAAGACCTTGAGAAGGTCATAGCCCCAGGCATTGTATCTGTGGGGGCAATAGACTAAATGGCCCTGGATGAGTGCCCTGGTTTCTTTTAGCTTGATGACTAGCCATTATGATTTTCTGTTGTATTAAATTGCTCCTATTTAATGTTTTCCAAATAACCTTCTGGTTGTAACTTGACCACTCAAAAACTTTCCTACACAAAGAAAATGTGCTGAGCAAATCAAGTCCAATATTGCAAATAGCAAATGTGTCTGCATATAAATAATTGCTATTCATAAATATATTGAATGGCTAAAATTAATGAATTAGTCACAACTATACATTTTGTTCACTTTCTTTTTCTCTTTGGAGTATGTATGTCTTTATGAGAACTTTATGAAAACATTTGAAAAAAGGAAAGGGAATAAAAGGAAGAAATAAAGATTAGAGAAATAGAAAAACAAAATGCAGTGCAGTCAAGTGGCTCAGCCCTAGATTTTTAGAGAGAGATTTAAGAGTTATACTTCTAGATCCTCCTTTAAATTTTAGTACTACCTTGGGCAAATTTTAATGCATCTGAACTTTGGTTTCATTATCTACAAAATGGAACTAAAAATAGTATCCATTTCAGAGAATTCTTGTAAAAAGTAAAAGACACAGTGTACTAAGAAGAAGGCCTTGCAAGTAATCAATATTCAATAAATGTTAATTATTATGAACTCTGCTTGAAAATTTAATCTAAGTTTGGATCTCCTGAGCCTTACTACTGAATGTTCCTGGAACCAGTGGAGATTCAAAATAAATCAAAAAGTTTGTCTAAGATGTTAAGATCCAATGCAATCTATGAAGAAGAAAAGTCTGAAATTTTAGGACCTGGTCCTAAATTTTTTGAATTTTTGAAGTTTTTGAATTTTCTAGTTTTTGAATTTTCTAGTACTGCAATACTTCACCTTGTTTCTGTTGCCTTGAAGTTAAAACATTTTAAGGCATTTTCTTTCACACTCTTGAAAATAAAAACATTAAACAAAGGAGGAAAAAAACACCCTTCATGGCAGATATTCTAGGGGTCACTGAATCTTCCAAATTTCCAAATTGTGGGACAGCTTCTCCATAACCCAATACAGAGCAGATTTTCAGTCCAAAATTCACAGCATTTCCTTTCATGTCCTTCATTAACTGATTTTTGCATGATAGCAACTCTAGTTTCATTTCTCTTTTTTCTCTTTTGGCCATTATCTTATCTGGCAGGATTATCAGTTAAATATTCATTGGTCATATTAGAATTCAGCCAAATGCCTTCCTATTTAAAATGGCTGGGTGAATATAGTGATCATTTGTCAGTATCCCTTCTGAATTGTTAGTGAGACAGACTTGCACACATTATTTGAGACAGAAAATGAATAGTTTCAGTTGCTATGGTTACAGCTAGGGTATGGGGTAGTTGTTTACAAGGGATCTTTGTTTTTTAGACTCTTCACATGTGCACACGGTGTACATCTACATATGCATGCACACACGTGCTTCTATATTGAAATCCTAGGTTTTCTGGAAAAATACCCACTTCAAATATTCTGTCCCAAGGTCTCCATTCATTCCCCTACTGTTAGATTTTTCATCATGATTTTCTCTTCAGCAGTTATGATTTCACGTACATCACAAAAATGATGAGTTAGGACCACTATCCTCACATGCTCTGAGAGTTAACAGATTTTTGCTAATACTGAAAATTTATTTTTCAATATTGTGCTTTATTTTCTTGTTCTTAAAGAGTTATCCGTTTAAAGAACAGAATAACTTCCAAAATGAACTTGAAAAGACTAGTGAAACAGTTTAACATTTTGCTACATTCCTTAAGCCAGGCACAGTCCGCCACTGCAAGCAACAAAAACCGAGTCTGGCAGATTAAGGAGAAAAAGGACTTCATTAAAAATAGGAGCTCCCTCAGACACACAGGAAGGGCAGGAAATCAGGCTCAATCCTAAACTTCCAGGAACAAAAGCCTAAATCATTCCACAGAATCAGTGTGTGTTTAAAAAAACAGAAAACTAAATCTGCCTCCCTCATGTTGCCGATGCCCTGTTTTGTGTCTCTGTCCCTTGAGTACCAGGAACTCAATTTGACCTCATCCACCACTGTCTGCCACTCCAGAGCCACATTTCTACAGGAGGGAGGCAGCTAAGGTAGTCATAGCTGATGCCAATTTTACCAGGAAATGGATCCTGCTCTTCATGCTGACCGCTTCTTACTTTAAGTCTCATGAGAGTGTATCTAATTGGAGAAGGAGCTGGATCATTTTACTGTACCCTCACTGGGAAGGGAGGCTAGGAATTGAATTAGTTGCCTGCATTTTACCTGGAGGAGGCAGGACTCCAAAGCGAACAAAGAAACAAAAACAACAAAGGAAAAAAGCAAAAACTTCAAAAGAGTGTAGGGCTTCAAAAAGATGCTAAAAGGCAGGAAATCCTAACAAGTGACTTTTATAAATACAATCTGATGTGTAAATAATTGTTTTCAGTTAAAAATAGTCAATTAAATCAGCCAGTTAATTAAGGAAAACAAGAAAGAAATTCTCCATGTTTCTATCTAAGGCCAATTCTTCTCCTGGTGTACTATGTCCATCCTCTCTCATCTCTTCAAGGGCACTGCTCTAAAAGCAGATTAGAAATGTTACTCTTTTTACCAGATTATTCTCAGCAGAATATAAGCATACTGTTATTCCTTTCATCTTAAGAACAGACAAATACCTTTCTATCCTGCCCCCCCCCCCCTTTTCTTTTCAGTTACTGCCCTGTACTAATGCCCCATTCTGATATGTTTTGCAGCAAAGTACCAGATAGAGCTGTTCATATTTGTGGTTGCCCATTCATTTTGTTCATTCTCTCTTTAACTCACTCTGATCCACCACTCTACTCCCATGGCTAAATCCAACTGGTGACCAATTCTCATTCCTCTTTATACTTAAACTACAGATCATTCTCTTATCCCCAAATAACATAATAATTTGGCCTTCAGTTTATCACAATTTTTTTCCAACTCTCTAGTCACAGTTTTAGTCTCCCCTTCCAGTTCTTTCAATACCCATGTCTAACCCTTGGAGTCCTTAGGGCTTCTCTCTTCTCTGTCCATAGACTCTCTCATACGGCCTTATAGATGTGTTTATATAAATGTTGTCTGCACATTGTGTGTGTGTTCAGTCATTCAGTCATGTCTGACTCTTTGTGACCCCATGGACTGTAACCTACCAGGCCATGAAATTTTCTGGGCAAGAATACTGGAATGGGCTGCATTTCCTTCTCCAGGGAATCTTCCTGACCCAGGGATTGAATCTGTGTCTCTTGCTTCTCCTGCATTAGCCCATTGTACACTGAAGACTCATAAATTTGTAGCTCCAGAATTTTCTCTTCTTTATGCCCTATTCATATATACAACAATCACATGAGATCTCTCTTAGAAATGTAATATGTATTCAAATGTATATGACCAGGGGAAAAAAGCCTCTTGATTTCTACCTTACGTATTTTCTCTTTCTGCATTTTAGAAAATTCAACCAAGTGTTAAGGTCAAAAAAATTGAAGCCATTTTTTATTCCTCTTTTTTCTTCACACTCTCCCATTGATTCTATAACACTATTTATTCATAGATATTAATAGGTGTTTAGAATTCAAACTTTTCTCAACTTCATTGTTGCTATCATGTCAAACACAACATCACTGTTCACATTTATTAGTGCAATAACCTCTTGGCTTACCTTTCTGTTCCCATCTTTGTAATCCTACAATCTATTTTTCATACAGCAAAGAGTGGTCCTTTAGAAATATAATTACTTTCAGTTCTGTTCAGTTCAGTCGCTCAGTCGTGTCCGACTCTTTGCAACCCCATGAATCACAGCATGCCAGGCCTCCTTGTCCATCACCAACTCCCAGAGTTTACTCAAACTCATGTCCATTGAGTTGGTGATGCCATCCAGCCATCTCATCCTCTGTCATCCCCTTCTCCTCCTGCCCCCAATCCCTCCCAGCATCAGAGTCTTTTCCAATGAGTCAACTCTTCACATGAGGTGGCCAAAGTAGTGGAGTTTCAGCTTCAGCATCACTCCTTCCAATGAACATCCAGGACTGATCTCCTTTAGGATGGACTGGTTGGATCTCCTTGCAGTCCAAGGGACTCTCAAGAGTCTTCTCCAACACCACAGTTCAAAAGCATCAGTTCTTCAGCACTCCGCTTTCTTCATAGTCCAATTTTCACATCCATACATGACCACTGGAAAAACCATAGCCTTGACTAGACGGATCTTTGTTGGCAAAGTAATGTCTCTGCTTTGAATATGCTATCTAGGTTGATCATAACTTTCCTTCCAAGGAGTAAGCATCTTTTAATTTCATGGCTGCAATCATCATCTGCAGTGATTTTGGAGCCCCCCCAAATAAAGTCTGCCACTGTTTCCACTGTTTCCCCATCTATTTCCCATGAAGTGATGGGACCAGATGCCATGATCTTAGTTTTCTGACTGTTAAGCATTAAGCCAACTTTTTCACTCTCCTCTTTCACTTTCATCAGAGGCTTTTTAGTTCCTCTTCACTTTCTGCCATAAGGGTGGTGTCATCTGCATATCTGAGGTTACTGATATTTCTCTAGGCAATCTTTATCACTACTTAAAATTCTTATCATGTTCATAATAACCATGCAAGTCTTTATCCTTTTCAAGGACAAGTCTTAGATAACCTGACTTTTGGTCTTGAGACCACATCTGCAAACATTGCTCCTCCCACACTCATTTTCCTCTAGTTGCATTACCTAAAAGGGCAAAGGGGAAATTACATATAAAAACAAATTAGGATAGACTGTGATAAGTTTAAGAGTAATGGTTCAAACCCATTATTTGGTAAAAATTGTGATAAGATAATCAAAGAAGTGATCATAGAGAAGTTGACATTTGAGCTGTGCTGTAGGAATGGGTATAATATTGAAACGCAGAGATGAGAAGATGGAAGACATGGTAGTGTTAAACAACCTAGGAAAAAACTGAACATCTACTATGTGCAAGAGACTATGTCATAAAGGATAAAGAGTACAGATAAGAGAGCTCATGTATAATTGGGGTATATGTTTTTGGTGTTCTGGGAATCATGTGCAGAATCGTGTTCTTAGTGCAGATAGACCATTGCCTACTACACCTACACAGAAGAAAGCCACATGCTACCTAGCGGATACTGATGTGAATGCATATCTAATGTGAATGCATAGCTACTCTTTTCTCCCTTTTTCTTCTATCTTTCCCTAGTGCTAAGTGAATCAAATCAAATTTTAAATGGTTATATTAATGAATGCATATCTACTGTGTGCCAAGCACAGGTAAGTACTGGGATACCAATAATCTTAGGATGAAATTTTATGAAATGAAACTACTTTTAATATTCTCAGGCTAGTTGCTTTTCCAGGTAATAGATTTAAGATAATTACAGAAATAAAAATGCAGGGGGAAGGACTTTTTAGGGGTAAAAAAAGATTCCTAGCACTTCTTGACCTCTGCAAGCACTTGCTCACTGATGTCACCCTACAAGTCTCTAATTTTTAAATGTCTTACACTTGATAACTTACTCTTCTTACTCTATCACTCCTGCAAGTATTTCTTTCCTAGAAATCCATGAAAATATTCACTCCATCAATGTGTTTTTGCAAACAGAGTTTTTAAAACAATGGACATTAATTATATGGTTATAGATTGTTGAGCCCCAACTATGAAGCCAAGAGTTATAATAGATGCCATACTCCAAACAGTGTAAGAGAGAGAAACTTTGGTATGTTTTCCAAAATTTCAAAAGCATATACTCAGTTTTTAAGGGATCAGTAAATATTTTCCTATCTGTTGTAGCAGTGAAAGAAGTTAATACTCCTTTTTATTTGGTGCTTATTCTGTGTCAGACACTAGACTGAACGTTTTATATGTGCAAGCCTAATTAATCTTTCAACAGCCCAGATTATAAAAGTGATGCTCAAACTGTGATGTGCCCCCCACGTAACCCATCTAGAAAGTAGCTGACAAAGCGGCTGTATGTATGAATGCCAGTGGAAGCAGAGTGATTCTGGTGCCCTTCTAGGCCCTCAGTGATTCACCTGAGTCAGGTTTTCACTATGTGAAGGCAGGGAGATAAAAGGTGGCTTGGAACCCACTGCAATCAAAGCCCCTTCCCTGCATAATGGTTAGTGGAAGAGAAACAAGAGAAGATGTGGGAAGAAAGGTGGGGAAGTCCTGCTGTCATCTGGGGAGGGAGGAGGAAGCACCTCCCCCCAGGCAGTCCCATCCTCTGGCTCTTCTTTAGTGGCAGCCTGGGAGAGGGGAGCGCCTAGGGTACAGCAGAGCACTTAATGTTTATGTAAAGGGAGATCTTTTCTAAGGGGTCAAAAGAAAGAGCTCATACATCGTTTAAGGCAAAAACTTCTTACCACTGATGTCCTTCACCAAATAAAATTTTATATTAATACATTTTTTTGAAATTTCAAATTTCTTTTCTGATAGGGGATGTGTAGGGGCAGTTTATTCTGCTGCATTCTTGTAAAACACCTCTTATCTAGTATTTTGTGTAGAAGAGGCTGAATTGCCAAATGCCCTGATTTGGGAAATGCCTAATTGACATGAGATTGATTATCTATCTTTCAAAGAAACTTTTTCACACAAGGAGATGGGGAATAGAAAAAGTAGCATAAGTTAAATAGCAAATATCTTTCTTAAGTTATAAAGATAAAATTAGCATAATCTCTCTTTAAATTAAAATTCTGATCCTCACCCTGCCCCTATCCCATCTATCCTTATTGTGTCTGTAGCTTCATTTATTTCTGGGTTTGGCAGTCAGTCAGGTAGAGAGAATCTGCCATTTTCCACTGTGCCCACTGTTGGGAGTAATGATAGCTATGCTCTTGGTCCCCAGTGGAAGTACCCTTGATCAATGTCAATGAGGCAATCTTTTCCTTCCCAGGTGATACTCTGAACCTACCACTTTGATCATTAATACTTAACAAGACCTTCTCTTCCTTTACCAAGGACTGCCCTGGGGACCATTCACTAAGCTTAGTGATAGAGAAAGAAATTAACCTTTTGTAGAGTAACTAGCAGGCCTATTAGAGAATTCATTATGCAGAGTCTGACCAGTGAAGGAGTCTCTACAGTCTCTGGCAAACAAGTTGCTTAATTCAATATTTGGGGTGATAATGTGTATTCTCACATCTATAGTTGAATTAACTATATCATGCGCCATATGACACCTGGACAGAATGCTCGAGGGTCTCCAAACTGATCTATAGTGACCAGTCTCAATACACAAACTAAATTCAAGGGCTCCAAATGAGTGCTTAGCGTTAAGTGCCATGGGGAATGCACAGATGAGTAGTACCTGGCAGAAGTGCCCTCTTTCTCCCACAACAGGCTTCATAATAAATATCAATACTTTGAATGAACTGTCCCTCCCACACACTAACACTTGTGGACCATGCATTCCCATGGAAGTATCCAATAATGTGAAAAGAAGTACAAACTTTCCTCAGGCTCTTTACAGGCTGAAAAGCTTAAATCCCGTCCCTGGCATGACAAACAAATTATTTTTTTGATTAGGTAATTCAGCCATAGTCCTAGTCAGTTCTGGGAGGAAGAAAGGGTGGAAAGAAAACTAGCAGATATCGAATATCTATCTTGTACTGGATTTCACAGAGATAATTTATTTGATAAACACTTTAATCCAGTAAGTTGCGTATTATCACCCTCATTTTATAGAAGAAAGAACTGAGAGGGCTCAGGAGGTTAAATGGTTTGTTCAAGCTCACACTTCGGAAAACTGAGGGTGCCAAGAGTCAGAGTCACAGTCCTGTCTAGTCAATGTTTTTCTACTTGATTTTCAAAAGAATCTAATTAGGTGTGAAGAAGCACTTTAAAGGTATTCACTGTAAACACAGAAAGGAGTGACAGAGGATGAGCTAGTTGGATGGCATCACCAACTCAATGGACATGAGTTTGAGCAAAATCCAGGAGGTGGTGAAGGACAGGGAAGCCTGGTGCGCTGCCGTCCATGAGGTCACAAATAAATAGTGGGGCACAACTCAGCAACTGAACAATAACGATGTAAACAGATGTTTGTATTCCTTTAGAAAAGGTTTCACAAGAAGTCACTCTTCTTAGCAGAGCCAGAAGTTTGACTTGTTACCTAGAAATTAATCCTATTCCACCAAGCAGACCTCAAGTCTATTAGTCTCTTTACTTCTGAAAGAAACATGGATCTTATATGGTGACATGTACAAAACATGATAGCGTTCAACCTTCCCTAGTTGTTGTTGTTGTTTTTTCATTTGGTTTTATCAAAGTAATACATGTGCCAGGTTTCAAAGTCAAGCAGTGCTACAAGTCTCTTAACAAAGTTCCTGTCCCAGCCATATCTGCTATTCAGAGGAGCCACTTCTTAACTCTTTGGGCTCTTCTGCTGTTCACCTTCATGTTGCTATATAGTGATTCACTGCTGTATTATTTGATTGTTTTATTTTAGACATTATCTATTGAGCATGATGTAAATATTTAGGTTTCTAACACTTCATATGCACACATACATGCACTTCCAATCCTCCTAAATTTATATGAATTCATTGAGGAGAAATTATTGAGGTATATTAAGTCCTCCACACTTTCCACCTCCTGGTTGCTCCATGGCTGCAATGAAATGAACTTGGGAAAACTCTGGGAGATGGTGAGGGGCAGGGAGGCCTGGCGTGCTGCAGTTGGATACGACTGGGCGACTGAACAACAACTGAGTACTCACTCTGTTCTGGGCAATATGATGATAAAGATAGCCGGAATAAACCAAGCCCTTGCCTTCACTGGGCTTATGCTCTAATAAGACAAACCAAAGCAACCAAATACTGATATACGCCATCAGGCAGATAGATAATAGCTTGGTTGGGTGGGCAGGAATCAGGGAGGGTGGGAGTAGGGTGAAGTGTAGGGAACAGAGGACCAGAAGTGTTGGTTTCAATAAGATTATTTTGTTTGAGTCTGAGGGGTCAATCTTGACCTTATTTTGACTACGTAAATTTATTTTACACATGCGTGCATGCTCAGTGACTTCAGTCATGTCTGTCTCTTTGTGACCCCATGGACTGTAGCCCACCAGGCTCCTCTGTACATGGCATTCTCCAGGCAAGAATACTGGAATGGATTGCCATTCCTTCCTCCAGGGAATCTTCCCTACCCAGGGATTGATCCTGTGTCTCTTTAGTCCTCTGCATTGACAGGTGGGTTCTTTATCACTAGCACCCTGTATTCTGATTACATTTTATTTCTTGTGAAATTTCCATTGTCTCTGGAATTAATCATTGCTTTGGCAAGAGAACTGGGCACAGTGTTGCTTTGCCTCTCTTTCTATCACTAAATCATTGGGAGAGTCTCTTTCAGTTTGTAAAATGAGTCTTACAAAGCTTAGGCAAGGTAAGAAAGCTGCCAGTTCCACAGCTCACCCACATTTTCCCCTCCTGGTTGCTCCATGGCTGTCCTCTGCCACCTCTCCTTCTCTGTCATTCTGAGAAATCCCTTGGCCTCTCTCAGGTGTCAGAGCCCCCTTACTTGATCCATGTCTTCCTCTTCCTTAGATAAGATTCTCCTTTTGATGGAGTATATCTCCAGCAGTTTCCTGGGGAAAAAGTGCTTTCAAAGTACATTATTTAGGAAGCTTTGCTTGAAAACATCTTTATTCCATCCTCACAATTGAATATTAATTTGTGTAGGTAGAGTATCTTAAATTGAAAAATATTCTCCTTTAGAATTTTAAACACATTACTCTGTTATCTTTCAGCTTCCAATGTTGCGCTTGAAAAAGTCAAATACCATATTGAATTTTTAATCCATTCTATGTAAACTGAGTTTTTGGTTTTTTTTTTCTTTATCAGACTTTGAAGCAGGTTTCTTGATGGCTAGTTCTACAGCCTTGGAACCTATGTCTCCTCGTTGAAGACATAGGTTCAGGTTCTAGGCTCTCAAAATCTGAAGTTCTTGTCCTTTGAATCATTCTATGATCATTTCCTTCTTACTTTCACCTGCTTCTTTTTCTAGAATAGCTATTAGTCAGCCATTGGACTGCCTTAGTTGATTCTCTAAATTCCTTCTTGTCTCTTCTCTTTGCTTTATTCTCCTTTTGGAAAAATTTCCTGATTTTACATTTTAGCTCTTGAGTTGAATTTTCTCACCTTTTTAAGTAGAAAATTTCAGTTTTATCACCAAGTTGAAAGATTTTTACACTAAAAACCCTCTTGTATTTAAATTTCCAGCATTATTTTTTTTAATTATCAGTGTATTTTTATAGTATGTTCATTATTTCTACATATAACATCCTGATAGTATTTCATAGATGTGGCATTTTCTAATACCTTTCTAAGGCTTTGTTTTAAGTTTTGCTTCACTCCGTTTCTGTTTCCTCAAGGCTACTTTTATTTTTCTCTTTGCTTTCAGCTTTCTCTTGAAGCATTTCTTTCAAATGCCTGGTGAAACTTGGCTATTTGTTCACATTAAGAGTAAAGAATGGCTGAACAGTTTTAGCACTTTTTCCTTTCTTCTGGAAATCATCCAAAAGAAGTAAAAGAATGGAAAATATTGAAAAATCCACTTTTAGTAAAATTAGTAGACAGACTCAAAAATATTTTCAAAGGAAGCCAAAAATAGATGATTTTGCACTAAAGTACCCCGAGGCTAAGTAGAAACAAGCTGAGAAGAAATTTCACTGGCAAGAAAATAAAACATCAAAACCAGTCTCAGAAACTTCCCACAAAAAAAAAAAAAAAAAAATTACTATTTCCTGATGGTGGGCAGAATAATCTGTCTACTAAAGGAAAACATATAACCTAAAAATTGGGCGTTAAGTTTTATTTGGATCTGACTGTAGCTCAGGAGACAGCCTCTCAGATAGTTCTGAGGAGACACTCCAAAGAGGTAAGGGAGAAGCCAGGATATATAGAAGTTCTTTGCTAGAAAACAAACAAACAAACAAAACACCAAATGTAGTTTTACATCAAATGGTTACTGCCAGTCACAGAGAACAGACATCTCAAGTTAATGATTTTAGTGCTTTTCTATGTATGGGAAGATTCAAGGATTTGGGTTCATTGAAATTATTCCTTAAATATGCATCTTAATTATATAGAGACAATATCCAAAGCACAGAAGGATTCCTGGTTTTCTCCATCCTGAATTCCCCTGGTGGCAAACCATTGATGGGAAGCTGCAATGAATGGCTAACAGCTTGATCCTTGTAGAACTGGGATGGTGGGAACATTCTTTGTTTGCTGTAATGGCAGACAACAACCCTGTCCACAATGCTGAGGGAGTCAAAACTGTTCCTTGATCTCTAGAGGATGCAGAGGTTAGGAAGAGCAAGGTGAGACAGCTGCTACTGCTGCTAAGTCGATTCAATCGTGTCCAACTCAGTGCGACCCCATAGACAGCAGCCCACCAGGCTCCTCTGTCTCTGGGATTATCCAGGCAAGAACACTGGAGTGGGTTGCCATTTCCTTCTCCAATGTATGAAACTGAAAAGCGAAAGTGAAGTCGCTCAGTCGTGTCCGACTCTTAGCGACCCCATGGACTGCAGCCTACCAGGCTCCTCCATCCATGGGATTTTCCAGGCAGGAGTACTGGAGTGGGGTGCCATTGCCTTCTCTGAGGTGATACAGAAGCCCTCTCCTTAATTCATATATTTGAGAAGCAGAGGAGGCAGGGCTACTTGAAATATCATAGAAAAATGATATTTGAAGGAGTCAGAATACCTACTGAGAGCTTTTTGTTTTGAAAACCTGCTAGCATGGAGGAATGCTGCCTTGGTTCTTCTATACTCTTACAAGTTACTGGTTTGGGAACGCCAGCTCACTCAAAGACATATATGTATCCAATAAAATTAATATATAACAATATATATTCAATACATATGTAGACATACAGGTAAATCATCTATCTAAACATACACACACACAAGAAACAATACACAAAAAAAGAGGAAAGGCAAAATATATTAATAATAAGGCACTTTTCACTTTCATGCATTGGAGAAGGAAATGGCAACCCGCCCCAGTGTTCTTGCCTGGAGAATCCCAGGGACGGGGGAGCCTGCTGGGCTGCCGTCTGTGGGGTCTCACAGAGTCTGACATGACTGAAGTGACTTAGCAGCAGCAGCAGCAGCGGTCCCTTTAAATGTTGCCATGGAAAAGCTGAAAATGCTAAACGTCCTGGACCAATGTGAAGCAACACTCCTTGCTATAGCTATTCTGTGGAATCAAAGTTTCTTTCAGATTAGCTGTCCCTAGACTTGACTAAGGCAGGAAATGGGACAGAGGATAGTAGCAAGCTCTTTTCGTCACAGATTTACAGTCTTGATCTCCAATCAACTTACCAATACTAAAAACTGATATTTTGATCTCTGTCACTTTCTTCTGTCTTACTTATTTAATTTGTACTCAGAAGGAATTGCTACTTATTGGGTTCTTCAAATATGTAACTAAATTAAAAAAAATAAGATTTAGTGTGTTTTGTAATAGTGTTGGAGGAAAGCCCCAGTAAGTCATAATCTTACTGCTAATGATATGAATGTGGTGGGTCTCTGGTTAAGCGTGTCACTGCTCTGCATCCTGTTCCACAGAATTAGATGCTGAGACCCTCTTTGGTCCTATAGCATATAGAACAGGATACTAGCAACACATCAGCCACAGTACCCTGAAACAGATTGTCCGGCCCAATGGGTTCTTTTATTCTGTATATAAGGAGGGAGGTTAAGGAGACACAGACACTGCATACCATTCCTTCTCTCTTTGTTCAGTGAACGCAAGTACATATTTATTTTTCACTTATACTGATTTCTGTGTGTGGGTTTATGAAGACAGATGAAATGAAAATTATTTACTACTGAATTCTTCAGAGTAGAGATGAGAATTATTTACTACTGAATTCCCCAAAAGTCAGTATAGACACCAGTATTGTAGGAAGAACAAGAAAAAAGATTTTTTTAATTAATTTGATATTTAATGACAAAGGAATCATCATCTTTGGGGGAAAAAGTTAAACATTTGTTTTACTTTTAATTACTTATGGATGAAATATCCATAAGTATCCATATTCTTTTTAGTGTTTATAGCCTGGAAAGATCTTAATCCAGCTAGACTATGTTTTCCCTACCCTTAATTTCTCTAATCAAACCAGGGACCCACTTTAACAGTTTGACAGTTCTGTTTCTGATAACACATGTGGAACAACATTATGATTTGTATATTCCAAACCTGTGAGTGATTTAGTGAGACTAAGCATTCCTAAGTCAAGGATCAGTTTCTAAGTGAGAACCTGAAAGCCAAACCCTAGACCATCCGTGATATCACCAAAGTAAAAATTGATGAAGACCCTTTCATAGGTAAATGTACAGGCTTTATCAGACCATGGACTGTGGGGTTCAGATTGCAAATCCTCTGGAAGAATTCCAAAGGATAAGAAGAGTTTTTAAAAAACATAGATATCTGGTCTCCACTTTCAGAGATCCTAAATTAACTGGTTCAAGGAAGGGTCACCTATTCCTGTTAAGTCACCAGATTCTATTAATAATTAGCACCCTTGGTTGGGACCTTAGCAATCAGCAGAGATAGGCTTTGACTGCGGTGCCTGGGTCACCGGGGAATAGAGGGAAGGGAGTATGTCAGTTGAGTTCCATCATCCTCCACCACAGCACAGACCCCCTGAGCACAAACTCAAATAACGAGTGCAGCAGGTCAAGGCATGACCTCCCTCTTAGACTCAAGACCTATAACCTGAGGCATGGCTACACCTCTGATGAAATATGTTCTGATCTAGCAGTCTCTGTAACTTCATAACAACCCCAAGGGGGAGAAATGAACGCTTTGAGTCACTTGCCCAAAGTTATTCCAGTAAGTGGCACCCCTGGGCTTTATCAGCCAGATGTGTCTGATCCCAGAGTCCAAGCTCAGTCTTTTATAAAAGGGGCATGGGAATCTTCTACCAGGTAAACCTTTCCAGTATCTTTTCAGAGACAAACTGAGTAGGTAATAGAATGTTCTGAGTCACAGCCAGTCCATCATGCCCCCATGCCCAGTGCCACTCCCTGCTGAGACTCAGGGTCCAGTTCAGTCTTCCAGGAGAAACCATCCACATTCTGGGAAATCTCCTAGGCCAGTGATCTCCCCTCTCCCAGCATGACTCAAGACAACCTGCCATGGGATTAAGCCGAAAAGTGCTGGGCTTGAGGAGACTTGGCCACTACTTGTTTTCTTAATGCCCAGCTATAAGCAACAGTGTTTATAGTTGCAGATGAATTTTCCCCCTTATTGCAAATGGTTTTGATTTAATAATAACATTTTCCAAGCTATTGGCCCATAATGAGGATTATTGCCTCTGGGTATTTAACACAGGAAAGAAGAAATGGGCCTGCTTCACTGTGTAAATAGCTGCCACGAAGTCTATAGCACAAGGGCTGGAGTGACAGTTTTACTACAGCAACACTGTCTGGGCAACTGTTAGGCAGGCTGTTAAGTCTCACTCTTTTGTTTAGCTAGGGCTCAACCAAGTCTCCATGGATGACTTTGCTGGGAAATGATTCTCAAAAGCCAAAACCCACTTTATTCTAGGGCTCTAAGCAGAGCCTGTAAAGAACTGGTGAATTTGCAGACTGAATCAGAAGTGCCTCTGCCAAGGCAAGGACAGGAGATGAAGGGGTCTTGGGTGCAGAGGAATTTGAAGGGGGCAACATCGAATTTTGGAGATGAAGGGAAATGACACAACTGAATGCCAGATGCAAAGCTAGGGACTGTTCTGCCGTGACCTCTTTCAATCCTTAGATCAGCTAAGTCTCTATGGTAGATGCGGCTGTTATGGCTGTTCTCTGAGGAAACTGGTACCTTCTCAGAGGCAGAAGAGCTTTTCTCAGGACATGAGAAGAATTATGGAAGCAGAGCATGGATTCCAGTGCAGGTCTGCCTGGCCCAGAAGCCCAAGTGAATCCTGAATCTCCACTTGCGGGAAGGGTAGCCTCAAGCACTCGCCTGAAGCTTTCTGCTCTGCCACGTTAGCAACTGCCCCTTCTGAACCCTGAAGTTCTCTTTGTCTTCCCGTGTCAAAGGCCAGGGGCCAATTTCCCAGGTGTCTCAACTAGGGCTTCTATCTGGATGGGTTTCCTGTCAGTCATCTGCTCCCTGGTGAGAGTGTGTCAGTGGTTTCTGTACCCTAGAGGTGCTGGCAGCCTGGATATTCTTTAATTCTTTGTGACATGAGCTCTTTCTAAGACCTAATATTTATAGCCTCCCTTTACAGAATGGAATTGAACAGCAGGGAGGTGTTTGGGAAGACCAGACACATTCCCCAGAGTTGCCTGGGCTTTCTAGGGGAGAGCTTCCATTTGCTTAACCCTGACCCTGGAGACTAGCATCAGAGACACCTTTTCTGGAGGTGCTGGGGTAGCGTGGTTGGGATTTGACCAGTGTTCTGTTCAAAGGCATAATTTCCCTCAACCTTGAGTTCTCTGTCTTCTTCACACACACATTCTTTGTCCAGGATTGTTCCTGTCATTGGAGCTCAGCAGTCTGTGGGTTCTAATCTTCTTGGTGGTTCCTGAGGTGATTTTGAAGTGCCATTTTCTATTTGGAAAGGGAAATTCAAAAGGCTCTGAGTGTTGCCTTACAAGAGTGTCCCATCTGAGCTTGGTCACAGTAACTGAAAGTGGCGTCTGTGCGATCTGTAATAGACAAATATGTTGAAGCTTTCTTTCTTTTCGTTCCTTCCTTTGTGGAGCTGCAATTTTGTGAATTTGGAGCTTTCAGTTTTGGAGAGTAGGGCTTCCCCAGTAGCTCAGCAGTAAAGAATCTGCCTGCAATGCAAGAGACACAGGTTCAATCCCTGGGACAGGAATATCCCCTGGAGAAGGAAATGGAACCCTGCTTCTGTATTCTTGCCTGGGAAATCCTATGGACAGAGGAGCCTGGTGGGCTACAGTCCTTAGAGTTGCAAAGGGTCAAACACGACTGAACACAGACTTTTTATTTATAGGGGTAATACCGCCCTTCCAAGTACAACATTTTGCAGACTGTACAGTCACTTAGCACCCTTCTAGGGCCCGAACTTTCTGGCCTGAAGCTCCAACAGGAGTGCTGCCCAGTGGGTCCAAGCTGAGGTGGGGACAGGATACTTGTCAGAGTGGCCAGGATCATGAGGAGTTAGAGGAAAAAGATCAGGTATGCCCTGGGTGTGTGGGACCTCATTTCAAGCAGTTAAGCCATCATCAGGTCTAGGAGAAAAGAAAGGAAAGTGGTAAAGGAAGGTGGTCAGAACCCAAAGATGAAGGGAAAGAACTGCTGGATGCTGAAATAGAATCATAAATGAAGAGCATTAGCAGGGAGCATCCAAAACAATCACCTTACATAGAATATGGAACTCTTTTTCTTTTGCATCAGTCATGAGATGTGTCTGTGTGTGCATGTCTATGTATGCCTGTGTGTGGACACACACAGGTAGGTGCCAGTGAATACACAGAGGTTTAGGGTGAACAAGTAGTAACCATCTTAAATCCAGCTTCAAACAGTCAATCCCAAATCCAGCTTCACAGAAGAAGGGCAAAGTTTTCAGTATTATGTCATGAACTGAACAGGGAATGATATCTGTTGCCAGGACTGAGGTAGGGAAGGAGGAGGTAAGGAATTTTGTACCGAGAATGCACACAGAGCTCCACCTCCTTACTACTAGTGCCTAGGTACAAAGTGGGATCTAAAAAGCTACAACTGCAGAGAAGGCAATGGCAACCCACTCCAGTACTCTTGCCTAGAAAATCCCATGGATGGAGGAGCCTGGTAGGCTGCAGTCCATGGGGTCGCGAAGAGTCGGACACGACTGAGCGACTTCACTTGCACTTTTCACTTTCGTGCGTTGGAGAAGGAAATGGCAACCCACTCCAGTGTTCTTGCCTGGAGAATCCCAGGGACGGGGGATCCTGGTGGCCTGCCGCCTAGGGGGTCACACAGAGTCGGACACGACTGAAGCGACTTAGCAGCAGCAGCAGCCATGAAGTCATCCTGTGCACAATAGATCAGAGGAGAGAGAAAGATGCCTTTTGGAGGAAGCCTGAGTATAACCTGCCAGGAGGCCTCTGGAGTCTAAGGCTCACAGGGAAAAGGGAAGAAACACAGGGCTCTGCTGTAACAACAGCCGAACTGGGAAGGAACTCAGCACACAATTACTCAAATGTCCCAAAGGCTAGAGAGATCTGGAGAAACAAGGGACACATGTCAGAATCTTACTCTTGACCTTCAAATCCCTTCCCAAATCGACTTATCTTCTGTCTCTGAAATTCCCCTTTATCAATCACATTCTCTATTACATTAAATTGTCAGGATTGCAGGCGAATGATTGTAGTTTGCCCCATTGTCTCTTATTCTGCTGTGAGTGTTTCTCTTTCATGGGCCCTTAATCTTCTTCATGTAACCTTGATGTCAGCTGGGGCCCTTTCTCTCCTAGATTTCTAGAATGTTTGATTCAGTCTCAGAAATGACAGACTCCACAGTCCTCCCTTAAATGTCTGGTGAGTCGCCAGGTCTAAAGCCCTGTGGGCTGATGAAGAGCATTCATGATGAAGGATCAAAAGAAACTCCCTTCTTGCCAGGCCTTAAATCAATTTGTTGGCTCTTTTCTTAAAGGTGTGAACAAATGTTTTAGATCTCTGATAGACTCAGTCAAAGAGTTTCTCCAACAAAGTTCCTTTCATTTTTGACTCAAGAGAATATCAAGTAATAATAAGTTATTTCCCATCCTGATTTGTCAGGTCTGTGCTAGGGAGGTTTCTGTCTTTGTTTCAAATATTCAAACAGTTGAGGCTTATCTGCTCTGTATTATGAGAAGCAGGCAAAAAGATTTCAGTGACAGCAAAGTCATGAACCATATATAAACAGCCCTTCCAAACACTGACATTTTCCAATCCTGTGGTCACTGCTGAGTGTAGCATTTTAACAGCATCATCTTTTAGGATTTGATTAAGGAAGGGTTTTCATATGTTTAAGGTTCAAGGTTCGTGGCCTCTGAGGCAAGATTGTCCAGGCCTTTGGCTTCATTGTCTTGGGCATTGTACAAAATGACTCTAATTCTTTTATTTTCATCCTGGGGTGAGAAACTTAGGACATTCATGAATTTCCACAAGAAACATTTTCACATGACAGAGAACATGCTCTTCTGCCTCCTTCTAATCCCCTTCCTGTTATAATTCTCCCATTTCCCTCTTTTCTTCCTACATGAATTTCTGTGTGGGAACTCTCACCTCTTTCCTTTCTATTATGGAAGGTATTTGAGCTTGCCCGAGCTTCTGGCATGAGCTCTGGTGCCCAGTCCCTCAAGATCTGCAGTAGAAGCCATAATCTTATACTTAATGTTACCCATCCTCCGTCAAGGGCATGATGGGTTAGCACTAGAAATATCTGTCTCTTGTGGTTATTTTGCTTCTGGATCTTTCATATTTTTATGCTTTTACTTCAGCTTTGAAGGTGAATCGTTTAGTTGATATTTAGGATCTAGAAACTGCCGTGAACTCTGTCAGGGGGATTTGGCAACTGCAGAAGTTTCTCTGGTTTGGGCTCAGGGTCTCAGTATAACCACATGAGTACTAGCTACCAAGGCATAGCAACACTGCCATTTCTGTCGTGGTGTTACTGCACCCTGGGTAGACCCAGAAGCCTCTCCCTTGTCTCTGAAGCTACAAGTTTTCTTAATTGAGAAAAATAAAATTCTCAGTGCTTATCTGACACAGCTGGGTGCAAGAAGGTGCTAATGGACCAGTGACTTCCTCAAATATATTTTAATAAAACTACTTCCAAGAAGCTATGTGCAACTGAGATAAGAATATGAAAGAAGTCTAGAAGCTGGAAGGAGGTAAGAGAGACAACAGAAAAGGGTTTTTGTTTAGGTCTTGTGGGGAGTTATGAAGATAGACCTTAAAGAGCAAATGTCTTTTAAAATTTTTCACTGCCTCCTACCCTGGGCTTACTTTTTCTTTTCTATCCTGCAGGCTTTCTGCAGATGTGAAAATTACAGCTTAATTATGTGGGCAGTGGAAAGTAGCTGCCTGCTATGAGCATGAATCATTCATTTATTACAAACCAACATATCTTGAAGTGTCCTATGGACAGGGTGCTATGCTGGACTCTGTTACTTACATGAGGATGAATCAACTCACCCCCAACTGGGTAATCAGATAGCCAAACAACTATAATGTAAGATGTGTTGAAGCAGTTGGGAAAATACATGCTATAGTTATGTGTGCTATAATGCAGAGTAGGGAATAATTCTTACCAAGAAAATCAGTGAAACATAGCACAAGAAATGATTTTTCAGCTGGGATTCAAAGAAACTTTCCAACTGGTTACAAGGGTGAGGGGGATTCAAGAGAGAATTCTGAAAATATGAAGAAGAAAAGCATTTTTACAAGGCCTGAGATGTTGGATATACAGAAATATAGACTGTGCAGAAGGATCTTAGGAGATAAGTTTGAAAAGATATTTTGGAACCTGATGAAGGCCTAAGAATTTTTGGCTTTTTCCTTTGAGCAATGGGAGAGTCATCCAAGGTGTTTAGGCTGAAATGATAAAAACTGTGTTGTAAGAAGTCACCTGGCAGCAGTGTAGACTGTAGCAGGTTGTACCAGAAGCTATTTCATTCAGCAAGTAAGGAATATAGAGAATGCAAGACTTAATGAGGACCTGTGCTGAAATTATGGTAGTGGAGATGAAGAGAAAGGGGACAATTGATAGCATATTGTTGTAAGGGACCAATTGGTCTCAAGGATATGGTGAAATTTTGAAGAAAAAAGGAGAATTCTTGCCCTCTCTAGAGAAGATGCAGTACTGAGAGAGTGGAGACTAGCTTTCCTTTTACTAGATGAGCCCACATTAACTACTAAGGCATTTGACTGCTATGTCCCTAAGCTCCAAGCTCACTAATTACCTCAGTTCCTAGATTTATATACAACTCATCACTGCTTCTTATTCCCATTGTTCATCCAGGGCTCCCTAGTCTTTACCAAGGAAAAGAAGCATAATTAGAGGGTTAGACCACCAGTCCTTCCTTTCTGACACTCACATCCTTCACATTAACCGTTTGCATATGTGCATTGTTTTACATAGTACAAAGATAATTTCCCACAACTCACACTGAAATGATCGGAGTACAACGTGCAACATGGGAAAGAGGAGATGGGAGTGCAGGAGGAAAGACACAAGACTCTCTTTCTTAATGGATGGTTCTGGGAGGCAAAGTGTCCAATTTGGACCATCAGTCGAGCCTAAAATATCCTCCTGCCCAACACCTGGCCTCCTTGGCTCTATTCAGCTGTTGCTGGGAATTTTGGAAGCACAGTCTGGCTGATATGCTCTTTGGAGAGCTCTGCCTGGGGTCAGTTCCCAGCCATCATCACTGGCTGAAACAATGTGGAAGGATAATACCCATAGTGGAAAATACCATCAGGGATTGTCATGACAGTTCTCAGTCTTATTTTATTTGTTTAAGAATATGTAAAAGCAAAAAATAGTATCTTCATGAACTCAGCCCACACAGCATATAATCAGCTAGAGAATGATCATCCTTGGAAAGACATGTACATTATTTGAATTTTGAGTTGAATTCAGAGGAATTTTGAAGGAACCTAAGGAATGGTAGGATGCAGAATCCCACAGCATCTTGGGTCTTTGAGTGAAAAACCATCGTGGGGACTGGCTTATCTGAGGTAGGGCTCTACTGAGAATGACATATAGCATTAGAGTTGTTTTACCTGAAAAGCCTCCTTATTGACTAAAATGCTCATATTCCCTGTTTTCCCAGTCCTTCTCTAGGCATTTCATCTTTAGATGAGATAGTTCTCAAACTTACTGTGCATAAGAATAATCTGGATTAGATATTCTGCCTCAGCTGATCAGGAACAGGGCCCAGGAATCTGCATTTTTGAACTGCATTGTGGGTGAATTTAGTAGCTCATTGCTTCTGTTTGGCTGACGGTGACTCTGCTCTGAGGTCTTCTTCTTTTGCCTCCTGGCTGTCCCTGAGATGGAGGGCAGGAAGTCTGTGTAGAGTACAATTTTCCCAGTTAGAAAGCACACCTCCAAACATGGGTACACTTTTGAGCTCTTTGAATTCCACATCTACCTGCAGCAAGGAATGAGATAAGAGAAGGCAAAGACTGAAAGTTTCATGTAAGAGTGATCATCATTCCTCCTGGGGTAATAGGCTCCCCTTGGAGAAAGAAATTGCAAATTACTAATAGTTCAAATGGCAGAAAATTGCAAATTCCAAGCAAAATAAATATGTTCTTCCATTTCTGGAGTTTGCAATTGAATGTAATGTAGGAGGGTGCAGTATTAATAGGCAGCTATCAAATAGAACAGTAGTGTTAAATTACATAATCAATTTAATGTTCTGGGTCAGTTAACAAAGAAATCTGTTCTTTCACTTCCACTAATTTAGAGCTTTCAATATTCCATTCACAAGTCTCTCTCTCTCTTGTTTTGTAATTTCTGGGAAAAGCTTGGTATATCAAGTTCTTCCATAATCATCTGTAACAGCTGTATAAGGGATCCCAGACTAGCTGACCTTTCTCCTTTTGCAGTCTGAGGGTTGAAATGAGAACATAATCACCCACAATGAGCTGGCTGAGCAAAGTTGGACCAAGCCATCAAATGCAGCTGTTGACTTTCCACAGGATTGATCTCTTTTGTCTCCCAGGACACTTCAGAATATAGGTGTGCAGGATATTTGGCCACGTGTTCAGAGTAGCTGTATGTATGTGGATGTTTGTGCATGTGCACATGTTCACATACACATGGAGGTGGGGGCAAGAGAGACAGAAATTAAAAGTGGGAATTATTTAGCTCTTGAGCTAAGGTCTTCTGTTGGAAAGCCATCTGGTTCTTTTGCTCCAGACAGTGGTAAAACGCCATGTTTCTTCTCAAGTGGCAACAACAAATAAGTTTCTCTCATGTGCTGAGTGGTAAGTGGTTATTTGAAGCCCTGTGCTGAGAAGGATTCTGAGACTGAAGCAGTCTTAGTCAGAAAGACTGATGATTAGTACATGCCATCACTCCAGAGGAGGTTGTAGGAGGTGAGCTTTATAATCCTGGGAAATGTCGTTCCTATATGCCTCAAGCAAATGCCATGATTTAAGGCCTGGGGCTGGAGAAGTAGAAGCCTTGGAAAATAGTGTGCACTCTGGTTTCCATGTTCAAAATAGCTGAGTGTTAGCACACCCATTCATCAATTACTTGAGTGCCTACCCATTGCTAGGCACTGTGCAATGCTTGGGACAGCAGCAGAGAACCAGATGGCTGAATCTGAGCTGAGCCACAGGTGAAAGCTGAGTAAACAGATAGTCCACGGGGTCACCAGTTCCTGATTGGTTTAGAATAGTGACAACTGACCCCCCAGTAAGCATATAAAACAAAACTGATACATCATTAAACACTTTTGTTTTATGAAAGTTTGAATGTATATTCATTAATACTCACAAATAACGAATGAAAGTGCTTGCCATGGGAAGAAAACTGGGCATGGATGTGACATCCTCAGACATCCTATCAAGTTTGAGCTCAGATTCAATAGTGTGGAACACTTACAAGTCCTTAACCATCACAGTTCATCATTCTGGTAGGCGCAGAGGTAGAAAAAGCCATTTAATGCTTTGACCAGATTTTTAGTGCTGAAAGTTTCCCATGTGAAACAAGGCATAGTAGGATCAAGGAGGAGACTGATACAATGATACTGCATTTAGCAGTGAGGAGAAAAAATATTTAGCAGTAAGGAGAAAAAGGAGTTTTTGTAAGAGTAAAGGCTTTTGGAAAAGAATTTGTTCCTACAACATGCCTGTTTGTTCAGGCCCTAGTCCTTGACATCCTGTTAGTAGAAGGTCAGAGGATTAGCCCAGGGTCTTCTCAGATGTTCCGAGAAGTTCTGAATAGTGCTGCAGGCAATATTTATTACTTCCTTGTATAGGTTTTCTACATTTAAAGATAGGAAAAATATAAAAATCAAAATCAAAGCCATTTCCCTCTATTCTTCACCATAAGTTGGTACACACCCTGGTAACAATCCCAATTAAATCTGATAGATTTAATCATTTAATTCTGCTGCTAGAACACTTATTTAGTTTTTTTCTTAAACCATGTTCTGATTTTTTTCTTTTCATTTCTCCCCGCTTGGCATTATCTATGCTTCAGTTCTTCTCTGCTGATGCATGTTTAAAGGAAGACTATGTTTTATTTTGGAGGCTTAACTATTTAACAGTAGTCCTCCACTCACATAGTTAGTTGCCATAGGAATATTTGATATATAATGGCTCTCTATATACATCAGGAACAGTGCTAGGCAGGGTAAAAGAAAATTTGTTTGCCACCTTGTGTGGGTCAGAAAATTTGGGGTTGTTTTATTCACAGTGTCCTCTGGGAGGAAAACATGCTTCTCGATAAAATGCTTAAACAAGTTTCTAATATACTTTAAGGATAAGTCCTTACTCATCCTCCTAGTTAACTGTCAGCTGATAATCAGTCAAGAATCCAGGGACTTTTAACCAAACATTTTTGTCTGTTTGCCTCAGTGATATCTCATAATGTATGGTGTCTCATACATCATGCAGTGATTGTATGACTATTGTTGTTTCATATTATATGTAAGAGAATATGCAAATATTTCTAAGAGGAGTCCTTTTCCCTTGTGTGCAAAGATGAAATAAAATCACACTCATAATTAATTGAATGAGTTGCAGGAGCTTTCTATGGGCTTCTTTTGTGGCTCAGATGGTAAAGAATCTGCCTGTAATGCTGGAGACCTGGGTTTGATCCCTGGGTTAGGAAGATCCCCTGGAGAAGGGAAAGGCTACGGGGGTCCATGGGGTGGCAAAGAGTTGGACACAACTGAGCGACTTTCACTTTTCACTTTCACAGGAGCTTTCTATACACTCTCTTCAATCTTCACAATTGTCCTGTTGGTTCTTCTTTCATCCCTTCTCACTGATGAAAAAAGTAAGGTATGGAAAGCTTTCTTGGGAAAGCATAGCTACTAAGGAGCTGAACTTGGTTGGATTCATCGTTACATCTATCTCATTCTAAAATACTTTCCCCAGTGCAGCCCTATCTCTCTTTCTGGACTGACAGGTTTTCTGTTCTCATTTTCTTGAGTGCCTTGTGCTTTTCAGACATGCAAAGACCCGCTTCAGGCTCCATAGCTGGCAGATCTAGGGAGTACCTTCTGCTTCACTTGAATCATTGCTGTGGATTGGTTGGCTCCCTCAGAGCATTTTGGTCTTTGTGATATCTGAGTTCTGGGAGGCTGTGGACAGGAACGAATCTAAAAGCCCAGTGTTGGAACCTCTGCCTGTCTTTGTGTGAGAAATACTTGTAGCTACAGTTTGTTGTGTCAAATGGTATATCTAGGTCATGTCCTTGAACCCTATTATAGAAGATAATAATATCTCCTATATTTCAAAGTAGATGTTATTTCTCCTTTATATGGAGGGGGAAATTGAATTTCAGAGAATTAGATTAATGTGCCCATGTGCAAAAAGCTGCCAAATAGCACAGCCATACATGCTTCCTTAGTGTATGAATGAAGAAAGAAATTGTAGGGTGTTCCCCCCTTTTCCCCATTTATCATCACATTCTCCCTTTTGTCTTCTGAAGTTCTTACAATGAGGCCATGTCTTTAACAGGTAGAAGCCCTCTTTGAAGATTAATTTGTATTTAAATTTTAGAAGAGGGCACATGACTCTCCTCTGAAGGACCCTTCTTCCATTCCATCTGTTTGGTGTCTCTTGGGCTACAGTGTAATCATTTCTGAGAAGTTTCTCCTTACTTACCAGGAGAAAAGGAGAGACATTTCAGGAGTTTCTGTGCCTGTGAGGGGAATAATTGTGGTACCTAATCAGGCAGCTACTGAATTCAGTACAATATTGAGTCCTTCAGGTTGTCACTTACAGCTTCTTGTGTACTTGGCCCAGGTGGTCAGGGAGGGGAGGGGGTATCCTCGTGGGAAAAGGAGGCATTAGCTTAAGATTGAAAGATGGCTGAGCAGCTGATGGCGAAGCATGGCTGAACCAATGGCCCCACAGAGCCATGTTAGTCCTCAGGGTGGTGGCTGCCCCAAGCTCATGCACACACTCAGCACTTCTGTCTGGGTTTGAATGACAGCCTTGGGGAGATTTCCAGAACTCAGTTTCCTTGTCAATAAGATGAGGATCACACCAACTCTTCCTTTAGAGGACTGTTGGCAGGAATAAATGAGCTAAAACCTTCAAAGTCCTTTGTCCAGTGCCTGGCACACAGTAAATATTCAATGAATAGAATGGCTTGCATTTGCCCGGGAATATCTTGGTTTATGCCTGTCAGTGGCACCTTGATACTGTCAGAAGTATTGTGATTTAGACAGTATATTTTATGAGCATCCTACCATCAAATGCTGACTATTATCAATCCTGTAAAATATCGTCCATTCAAATGTAAGCAACCCAGAAGTTAGTCAGGAGAGGAGAGAGAGAAACAGAGGGTTTAGTCAGATGCTGACCAGATCAGAGGAAGTTTCTGTAGATAGTTGTTTGGAGATGCTGACATGGTCAGTGGATATTCTGCATTCTAATGTGTTCTCTCTTCTCCTGCATTCTCCTGCAGATCTGAAAGACTCTAGCATTGGAGGGAAAAAACACAGGTGCAGAGGCCAAGGCCGTAGAGGAGCAGAGTGGTACCTGTCCTCCTGCCCTCCTGCCTGCTAACCCGCAAAGAACAGAGTCTAAGTAAGGGGGAAGTCAGAACAGGTCCTCGGCTACTCTCTTCCTGTTTCCCCTGATTATTTCCCTCCCTTTCTTATTAAATCTCATTTCCACAGTATATAATGGTAAATTTTGATCTTGGTTCTCATTTTCTGTTACCTAACCAGTTAACCCATTAACTTTCTGCCTTTTAACTCCTTCCAAAGTTAATCATCCATTTCCCCTGTAGAAAAAAGGTCGCTTTCTTAAAGGGTAACCACTTTTAAGAATTAGACCACTTTGATCTTCAAATATTTGAAGAACCTTTCATCAAGGCCCTGCCAAAAGGAACTCTTCTGTTCAGCTGCCCTGTTGAGTAATAAATTTGACCCCGGCATCACCACCCTTAAATCTAGGAGCTAACTCCAGATGGAAGCTGTACTGATGCTGCAGCTCCTTCCCCCTACTCCCTCACCACTGCTGCCCTGTCCTTCCTAGTGATGGGAGGTGAGACACAGCCTCTGCAGTCACTCAGGTCTAGTATAGGAGACGATGAGGAGACTGGCCCCCCGTCCCAGGGACTGATCAAGTGATTCCGTCTGGCTCATGTGATGCGGGTATACCAGGCCACAAGGGGCACAAAGCTCAAAAGGAGATCAAATCTGTTAAGCTGCAGAGTGGTTAAGAATTCAGATGCTGTAGTAAAATCGCCTGAGTTCAAAGCCCGACTCCACTACTGACCACCTGTACAACTTTGGACAAGACGTTTAAATTCACTTCACCTTAATTTCCTCATCTATAAGTTGGTGATAACAATCAAATCTGCTGGTATTTTTAAAACAAATTTATTGGAGTATGATTGCTTTACCACACTGTGTTAGTTTCTGCTGCACAGCAAAGTGATCAGCTCTACATATACAGATATCCCCTTTTTAGATGTCTTTCCCATTTGGGTCATCAGAGAGCATTGAGTAGAGCTCCTTGTGCTATACAGTAGGTCCTCATTAGTTACCTGTTTTATATACAGTATCAGTAGTGTTGGTTTCCCTGGTGGCTCAATGGTAAGGAGTCCACCTGTAATGCAGATGACCTTGCTTCAATCCCTGCATTGGGAAGATCCCCTGGAGAAGGAAATGGCAACCAATTCCAGTATTCTTGCCAGGAAATCCCATGGACAGAGGAGTCTGGTGGGCTAGTCCATAGGGTTGCAAAAGAGTGGGACATGGTTTAGCAACTGAACAACAACAATCGATAGAGTATATACGTCAGTCCCGGGCTCCTAATTCATCCCGCCCCCTCTCCCCGCTTGGTGTCCATATGTCTGTTCCCTTCATCCGTGTCTCTATTTCTGCTTTGCAAATTGGCCCATCTGTACCATTTTCTAGATCCCATATATCTGCATTAATATGCAATGTTTGTTTTTCTGACTTAACTTCACTCTGTATGATAGTCTCTAGGTCCATTCACATCTCTGTAACTGACATTTTAAAGAGTTATATGAAGTAATATATGTAAATTACTTAGCGTAACACTAAGAATGGGGCATTCAAAGCATTGTAGTTATTATCACTCTCATGGTCATGTCTTTTGAAGTTGGAGTTAGATTCCCTTGGAGTACACTTACATGAGCAATGTGTATTTACATATCACAAATATATAATTTAAGGCATTTAACCAGCAGTATGCTGAATAAGTGTATGTATTTCAGGTCTTGTTTTGCCGTAGGTTTTTGAGTGAGTCATTAAGTTTTGCTTCCTTTCTTTTCTATCTATACCCATCAATATAGTCATTTAATCCTTAGAACAGTTCTGTGATATAGATATCATCCGCATTCCCTTTAAGTGGGGGAAGAGGTTTATGAAACTAAATATTTTTTCCCAGATTACTTAGCCAATACGTAGTAGGATTTAAACCATGGTGATCTCTCTCCAGAGATGATGTTGACAACAAGATCACTAGATTCTTCAGAAGTGGCTTCAACTGAATACTTAAATTGGTTAAAAACAGTGGTTTTATATATCCTTTCAAAGCTTTTCCTTTTCTTTTTGTTCATTCTTTTCTCTTAAATGTAAAATACTTTGATTGTGAGTGTCAGGGAAGAAAACAATATTAGGTTCATCTTAGACATGGAAAGAAAAGGGAGAATGGATCAGATTCTAGCATACGGGCCTCCTCCTACAATCTCAGACCACAGAGACTGCATCTTATCTGGAGCTCAGTACATATTTCTTGAATATATGAATGAATTAAAATCAATTTACATCTTTCTTATCTTTTGATCTTCATAGCAGACGTTATAATATCAATTTGAGAAAAAAGGGAATTGAGTCTTAAAGAAGGTCAGGGTCTTGCTCAGAGCTGCAAAACTAATTAATAAAAGAAACAGGGCTAGAATCCAGTCCCACTTACTTGCAACGCTGCACAGATACCCTCTTCTGTTTATCTGCTCAGTCCTGCAGCACACAAACCAGAACACAGACAAACCCGGGCAGGAAGTCGTTCTTAGAACTGCTATTCAAAACATTTCGCTCTTCCCTTTAGAATCTGTCATCCACCCCTTCCTTTATGCTATTTTCTTCTTTTCTGGATGACTGTTCACACCCCATGGCAGGCAAGCTGATGCTCCCCAATAATGTCAGCAGAGGTCTGGTGCCTCCATTATGTTTGGTTAGGCAAGATTCTTGTTCTGTGACAATCTGCAGAGAACACACATTATAAATCAGAAGTCTGTGGAAAGTCCAGGAATGAAAGAAACTCCTTGCAGACGTGAGGAGCTGAGAGCTCATTTGTGAATTCCTGCAGGAAACAAAACAACCTAAACAAAACTGTGACCTTAAAAATCACATTTCATTCTCTCTCTGAGGAACTTGTCTGTACCATTTGTTTGCCACTTAATATATTCTCCTCTGTGCTGGCTGAGTTCCAAGGAGAGGGAGTCCAGTCCCTATTTATCCTTCAGGCTGAGGAAAGGTATGGTACAGAAAGGATCAAGGAGGACTTAGAGAAGCTGAGATATGAAGAGGCTGCCTGAGCTGGACAGTCAGTACAGAATAATGGTTTAAGTGTGTGAATCTCAGCATCAAACTACCTGGGTTCAAATCCTTATGCCACCACTTACCAGCATCCAGGGAGCTTCACTGCAGACAATAATGGGTTTCGTTCCAAGCATCTTGAGTATTAATAGCTAGTGGAATCCCAGGTCTTGACATCCTGTGGTGGTTGGAAAAACAGAAGGGAACCATGGACACCTGACATAACACTCATAAGAACTAAAGGTTATGGTGTGTTCCTCTTGTGCCAAGCACTTGCTCAGCTTCCTGAGTTACCTCATAGTATTAAATACTTCATTCTTTCCATTTACTAGATTCTTAGAAGTCCTACAAAGGGCTCTAGTTTTCTAGACTCAGGGTTCCTCACTATTCTTTGCCATGATACTTATTTTGCCTTAATCTTGTCCTAATGACTTAAATTAACCTCCTAGGCTTAAGGTCAAGCATCAAATGGACAGTTTATGTCTGATGATAAATACAAACAAAATAAGAACAGCTTAGAAACGGGAAACCTTTTCACCTGATAGAAATAAGGAAGAAAAACTGTTCTTGCTAATTATGGTCCCAACATACTCAGGCTTTACCAGCAGATGGCAAGAGATGTTATCACATAAATGTTTCACCTCACTTGTGCCTGAAGGCTGAATTTAGTGATTCCTTATAAAGTGCCCCAGGCTATTAATTCCCCATAGAGGTTCTGTGTAGACATGGGGAGACATGATTTTCCAGTGGCATCTCTAGATGTAAATTTTGGACAATGATTCCAATCACTGGGCCCTAATTTGTCATAGTGCAGGGGCTGTCTAGGGGTTCAGAATGAAAGGTTGCCACCTAAGAGTTGTGCTCTGATAAGTAGCATTGCTTGGTCATGAAGTGTTTTGCACTCACTAAGTTACTAAGGGCACACACACATAGCCTATTTCTTACTGAAGCACAAAATAATACTATCTGAGTGAGGCTATTTGGCTCAATTCAAGTTCTGTAATACTTGGAACAACTATTGGCTTGAGGCACCTGCAAGGTTACTGAGTCTGCTTCAGTGTATCACAGTTCCCTGTCGATGATATTTCTGTCTGGGTTTTTAGAATATTCTGCCAAAAACTGCCTTTTAATATGTCCTTCCATTCCTGCCCCATGCTCTACACATGCATTTACAAGTTTGAATTCCAATTCTAAAGCCATTACATGAGTCCCTTTATCATCCTCCCTGGAGGTTCTTTTGCGGCAATATCTGCAAAAGAGAGATTGGAAAGGTGAAGGGGAGAGGGCAGTGCATAGCTTTACCTGCCAACTGTGATCAACATGAGACACCCTGGATCAACCACTGTTTCAAGCTGCCTCCATGGATGTGCCATTTAAAACCTATCTCAAAGGAACGCAGGGTATAAGATAACCAGAAAAGGAAGAGGTGGAAGCCAAACACGCTAGTAAATCTCTGTGTGAATTAAGACAGAGGGCGGGACCGGCCAGGATTCCTTGCTAACTCTGGATCAGTGTCAATCCATCTCTCCATCAGACGTCAGACAGAAATTCTGTAGCCACGTCACTCTGCTTCCTCAAACACAACCCTCTTATAGACCTTCGTTCATGCTGGCTTGGTAAGGAGGATGTAGGGGTCATACTGTCATATTCACTTGCCCTGAGCCCTTCCAGTATCAAACACAGACACTGTTCTCTACCGGTCAACTTGTTCTCACTACATGCCTTCAAGTGTTGTAAGGAGTTTTGTTTGACAGAGAACATCAACTCACAGTAGATTTGCAGTGGACAGATGAGATATGACAGGGATGTATTTGCATGCAGCCCCCCGGGATGGCGACCCCCAGTAGCTGCTGCCCTTCACAGTTGGAGACGCACAGGGCATGTCTTACACAGATCTAGTGCGCCCTCCTCCTAGTTATTTCAATCAGACAAGATAATGGGGCTAACTCATGTACCTCCCAAATTCATGCATTGAGATCCCAGCCCTCAGTACTTCAGAATGTAACCATATTTGGTCGTAGGGTCTTTTAGGAGGGCCCTCATACAGTATCACTGGTATCCTTATAAGAAGAGGAAGAGACACCAGATGCATAAAGGGACAAGCACTGAGGACAAAGCAAGGAGAAGGTGACTGTCTGTAAGCTAAAGAGAAAGGCCTGGAACAAATCCTTCATCCTGGCCCTGAGATGAAACCTCCCCTGCCAGCACCGTTATCATGGACTTCCAGTCTCTAGAACTCTGAGAAAATGTAAATTTCCTAAAGTCACTTATTCTGAGGCATTTTGTTATGGCAGTTCTAGAAAATTAATACTTCCTTCAAATCACCTCTAATAAACTAAGCATAAGCAGATTTCACATACATAGCTGCGCCCGAATCCTGGATCCTCCTGCTGCAATTCCTTCCTATGAGAGACTTTCACTGTCTTTAAAATTTCTAACAGAAATAGCTACCCTGATCATGCATCATTGCTAGAAGTTTCCTGTATGATTCCATACAAAGCCTGTCTCTCCCCTATAGTTTGGGATACTCAGCCTTCTCTATGGGCCCATTCTTGTATCCAAAGCCAAGGATATCTATAGGCCTCCAAGGTCTATACAGTTCTTCTACCCCACACTAGTTGGTTTGGTGCAGAGGTTCCCCAACCAGACAAATCGGCCATGATATTTACTAGTTTCATGAGCTTAAGGGCATCATTTAACCTTTCAAAACTTAAGTATTTGCATCTGCAAAAGGACATGACCATACTTCGTTGGGCTCTTGTAAAGTGATGCGTGTAAAATCAGCACATGACACTTGACTCAGCGTATGACACATGGCAATTACTCAGCAAATATTTGTTCATGTTGGATGTTGATCATTATTGCTATTACTGTTTTTAGAAGCTTCTATAACTATGCTGTTCTAAAAATTTCTAATTTCCATTTGTTGAATACCTTAGCACTCTTGCATTACTTAATGTACTTTCTCTGATCTGAGGTCTTTTTATACTAGTCTTTTATTATTAGTCTCCTTACAGATACAATTGTTGTCTCTATAGCACTCCAAATCTCAAGCCTTGGAGGGTTACTTCCTGTACTCTTCAGGAAGCATAAAGAAGGCAGGAGGAAACTTTTAAAAGGAGGCAATGGATATATTTACGGAATAGATTATATTGATGGTTTTCATATATTGATGGATACATACTTATCTTTAAACTCATCATGTTGCATATTAAATATGTACAACTTTTGAGGTATGTCAACCCTACCTTAATAAATTGTTTAAGAAAGAAAGCAAAGGGTAAGGACAAATATATATGGGGGAAAACTTTTTCTTTTTGGCAATTGCCTCAAAAATGTGTGTTTTTTTTTAAATGTGTTTATTTAGATGAAGAATCAAACTTTTCAGCAGTAAGCCTGAGTTATGTGTATCATGTGTTCAGACACTACATTTATGACAAAAATACCTCAGAAAAAGACTGTGTGCTATAGTACAATTTGAATATATCATGTGAGGATCTCTATTACCAATTTAATGTCTGACATGCATGGATATCCTCTATTGAGGTGTGTGCTCCTCACAAGCACAAAAACTCGGTTAAAAATAAGTTAAACCATTTTAAGAAAATGAACTGTATGCTGTGCTATGTGTTTCTCATGCCACTATTTAAGGGAATTATTCTACTTTACAGATGAGAAAGTTGAGACTCAGCATTTTGACAAATGACATTTTTATCATTACCATGAAATTTATTCTAACACAGTTAAACAGTGATTAGGTAGGTAAGGGAAGGAGAGAACATTCTTGTTATACTAAGAGAACATCCTCATTTTTTAAAAAAAGAAAATATGTATAAACAAAAGTGAAAAAAAATTAAAAATGCCTAATCCTACCACCTAGAGACCATCACTTCTAGCATTTTCGTTGATTCTAGCACAATAATTGTGATTTTTTAGGAACCTCTCAATCATTCATACTAATGTAACAGAGAGATAAGGGTAGAGAATCTGAAAATCATTTGTGTCTGTGCCGTGTGCTTTGGAGAGTAGAAAATTAACCTTTTGATCAGGTTCTGCATAGGCTAATTACTAAAATTACTTTTCCAGTCCCAACCGATCTTTTTCAGGGCAGAGTCTCAGAAGCATTTTGGTGACAGGGGATTAAACATGTGTTGTGGCTAATCCAAGTGAAGGCTCTACACATGGATAATTAAGATTTGACCATGAAACAACAGCTCACACATTGTGGTATCATGGGGCTCTCCAGTTTTTCAAAGGCTCTATCCTTAGAGATTTTGAAAGTAGATTTGATTCAATTCACCAGGCATTCCTGGAAGACTGATTTGCTCTGCAATGTGCTAAAATGTCCAAGTAGTCGTCCCTGGTTGTAAGGGATATACAATCTAGTGAAGGAGATGGGTACAGATCCCACTGAATTTAACAATAGTAATAATGATAATTGGAGCTAACACTACTTGAACACTTACTGACCTGAGGTCCCTTTCTCTTCTAAGCCCCTTAAATGTGTTGATTCACTTAATCCTCATATAAAGCATAGTGTAATAAGGGAGAAATACTATGCACTTAGAGGAGAAGGAATGGTTTATTCTGAGTTGGGAGGTTAGGAAGGCTTCAAGGACTGCTGTCACATATGGAAGCTCATGGACTGAAGGGACCATCTTTACAATCCTGATCTTATAAAATGGGTGGTGTGAGCTACAGTCCTCTGGCTGCATCTTCCTCTTCCTCCCAGCGTTGATGACTGGCTGGCTCACAACGCCTTCCCCTCTAGGAACTGTCTCACCAACATGTAGGATGGACTCTCTGTGACATGTTTCTGTGACCACATGTGATGCTGCCTCTCTGGATAGGGCCAGTTAGACCAGGTGTTGGTTCCAGATCAAGCTGGGCCATTTAGATCCTTCCACTGAATTACTTCAACCAAACTTATGGGGCACACATTAGTCTTTCTCTGGCAGTGGAAACTGAGTAATGTGAAGTTCTAGATCTATTGAGGTGGCCCTGACAATAGGTTACTAGGACCTCCTGCTTGGGGAAGGGTTATTGACCCCCAGGCCCAGCTCCTGGCTCCGTGTCCACTTGCCTGTTCACATGGAGACCACATTTCCCAAGGGCTAGTGAGTAAGCATGGAAGGCACAGGAAGGCAGGCCTATTTCTGTGTGACAGGCCACTTTGGGCCCAGGAATCTGTATCTGCATAGCTAAAACTTTCTTGGAATCACATTTAGCATATCTAGTACCTTTCCTTCCTCCTCTCCTACAAAGGCCAGACCTGTAAAACATCATGATGAGTCTTCTGATTGCTAGCCCCTTCCTCTATTCCCTGTGGTGTTTTCCCTCAATAAATGTGTTGCACATCTAATCCCATCCTGAATTCTGCTTCACTGAAAAGTGAATTAATGTTGAATTTTATCTTCACTTGATATTTCATCTTTAAATTTAGACAGTTTCTTCACATTGCAATAGCCGTGTTCTGGTAGGCTAAGCTACAATGAGTAATCACCGTCAGACCTTATATTTACTGTTGCTCAGTTGGCTGTGGCAAGTCATATGACCAAGACCAGAGTCAATCTTCAGTTCAGTTCAGTTGCTCAGTCGTGTCTGACTCTTTGTGGCCCCATGGACTGCAGCACGCCAGGCCTCCCGTCCATCACCAACTCCCTGAGTTTACTCAGACTTATGTCCATTGAGTTGCTGATGCCATCCAACCATCTCATCCTCTGCCTTCCCCTTCTCTTCCCGCCTTCAATCTTTCCCAGCATCAGGGTCTTTTCAAATGAGTCAGCTATTCACATCAGGTAGCCAAAGTATTGGAGTTTCAGCTTCAACATCAGTCCTTTCAATGGCTAATCAGGACTGATTTCCTTTAGGATGGACTGGTTGGATCTCCTTGTAGTCCAAGGGACTCTCAAGAGTCTTCTGCAACATCACAGTTCAAAAGCATCGATTCTAGGGCGCTCAGCTTTCTTTATAGTCCAACTCTCACATCCATACATGACTACTGGAAAAACCATAGCCTTGACTGGATGGAACTTTGTTGGCAAAGTAATGTCTCTGACTTTTAATATGCTGTCTAGGTTGGTCATAACTTTTCTTCCAAGGGTAAGCATCTTTTAATTTCATAGCTGCAGTCACCATCTGCAGTGATTTTGGAGCCCTTAAAATTAAAGTCAGCCACTGTTTCCACTGTCTCCCCATCTAGTTGGTATGAAGTGATGGGACCAAATGCCATGATCTTAGTTTTCTGAATGTTGAGCTTGAAGCCAACTTTTTCACTCTCCTCTTTCACTTTCATCAAGAGGCTCTTTAGTTTTTCTTCACTTTCTGCCATAATGATGGTGTCGAGGTTACTGACATTTATCCCAGCAATCCTGATTCCAGTTTGTGCTTCATCCAGCCCAGCGTTTCTCATGATGTACTCTGCACATAAGTTAAATAAGCAGGGTGACAATATACAGCCTTGACGTACTCCTTTTCCTATTTGGAACCAGTCTGTTGTTCCATGTCCGATTCTAACAGTTGCTTCCTAACCTGCATACAGGTTTCTCAAGAGGAAGGTCAGGTGGTCTGGTATTCCCATCGCTTGCAGTATTTTCCACAGTTAATTGTGATCCACACAGTCAAAGGATTTGGTATAGTCAGTAAAGGAGAAATAGATGTTTTTCTGGAATCCTCTTGCTTTTTCGATGATCCAGCAGATGTTGGCAATTTGATCTCTGGTTCCTTTGCCTTTTCTAAAACCTGCTTGAACATCTGGAAGTTCATGGTTCATGTACTGTGGAATCCTGGATTGGGGAATTTTGAGCATTACTTTACTACCGTGTGAGATGAGTGCAATTGTGCGGTAGTTTGAGCACTCTTTGGCATTGCTTTTCTTTGGGTTTGGAATAAAAACTGACCTTTCCAGTCCTGTGGCCACTGCTGAGTTTGGCCTAATTTGCTGGCATATTGAGTGCAGCACTTTCACAGCATCATCTTTTAGGATTTGAAATAGCTCAACTGGAATTCCATCACCTCCACTAGCTTTGTTCATAGTGATGCTTCCTAAGGCCCACTTGACTCCACATTCTAGAATGTCTGGACACTCTAGGTGAGTGATTACACCATCGTGATTATGTGGGTCATGAAGATCTTTTTTGTACAGTTCTTCTGTGTATTCTTGCCACCTCTTCTTAATATCTTCTGCTTCTGTTGGGTCCTTACCATTTCTGTCCTTTATTGAGCCCATCTTTGCATGAAATTTTCCCTTGGTATCTCTAATTTTCTTGAAGAGATCTCTAGTCTTTCCCATTCTGTTCTTTTCCTCTATTTCTTTGCACTGACCATAAGGAAGGCTTTCTTATCTCTTCTTGCTATTCTTTTGAACTTTGCATTTAAATGGGTACATGTTTCCCTTTCTCCTTTGCTTTTCACGTCTCTTCTTTTCACAGCTATTTGTAAGGCCTCCTCAGACAACCATTTTGCCTTTTTGCATTTCTTTTTCTTGGGGATGGTCTTGCTCCCTGTCTCCTGTACAGTGTCATGAACCTCTGTCCATAATTCATCAGGTGATCTTTCTATTAAATCTAGTCCCTTAAATCTATTTCTCACTTCTACTGTATAATACTTAGGGATTTGAATTAGGTCATACCTGAATGGTCTAGTGGTTTTCCCTACTTAGAGTCAATGTGATATAGATTAAACAAGAGTGTAGATATCCAAAAGTGTCATGCATTGACCATTCTAGTGTGATGGTCTAATGAAGCTAGCTGCAATTTCCTGGAAGGTTTTACATGTTGCCTTCTGGGGGGAACTTTCCTGGTGGCTCAGATGGTAGAGTCTGCCTGCAATGCAAGAGACTGGTTTCCATCCTAAGTTGTGAAGATCCCCTGGAAACAGACATTGCAACCCACTCCAGTATTCTTGACTGGAAAATCCCATGAATGGAGGAGACTGGCAGGCTACAGTCCATAGGGTTGCAAAGAGTCAGACACGACTGAGCGACTTCGCTTTCTGAGGGAAAGCTATGCCTAAATAGGTACCTGCTGCTGCTGCTGCTGCTAAGTCGCTTCAGTCATGTCCGACTCTGTGCGACCCCAGAGATGGAAGTCCAGGAGGCTCCCCCGTCCCTGGGATTCTCCAGGCAAGAATGCTGGAGTGGGTTGCCATTTCCTTCTCCAGTGCATACCTGGTAAAGATAAAGACTGTTCTGGAGACTATTGTAAGTAGAAATAATTTTTAGAAAAGAAACTTTGAATCTAATTGGCTCGTTGAAATAATTTCTCAGGGGGTAGAATTGGTATTACTAAACTTTTATTTCTCTAACTTTTGAATACTAAATGAGGCATAGAGGACCGACGGAAGCTTTTGATAATAGTGAGATAAATGATACACTTTTCAATATGAAACATGCCCTGTGGGCAGCTCTGTATTCAGGAAGTCACTTGTGAAGTGAAGTGAAAGTCAGTCGTGTCTGACTCTTTGAGACCCCATGGACCATACAGCCCATGGAATTCTCCAGGCCAGAATACTGGAGTGGGTAGCCTTTCCCTTCTCCAGGGGATCTTCCCAACCCAGGGATCGAACCCAGGTCTCCGGCATTGCGGGCAGACTCTTTACCAGCTGAGCTACAACGGACGTCACTTGTGAAACTATCCCACAAAAAGAAGATAGGCAGAAGCTGAAGAGAGTTCTAACTATAGAGGAGTTGAAAGTGGGAGGGCTAGGGGATCCTTGTGCTACTGCATGTTAGGAAATTAAGCACATAAAAGAATGTTTCCCTGTCAGGACCTTTTCTATGTATTGCATAGTCTTGGGTTCGCACTGCTTCCTCTTCATCTTCTTAACTATTCTTAGCTTAGCACTCACCATATTGTTTGAGGAATTGAAAAGGCACTGTTATTCGAAGTAATTATAACTGATCCCTTTTCTCTTAAGTATGTTGCCCTTCTAAGGGTGGGAATATTGCATGGAAATAACTGGATTTTACTGTCAGAAGACTTAGAGTGAATCTTTATTCTTCCACCCACGCTCTTGAACCCCACTTAAAGATGTGGGATCTCTCATTGAATTAGGTACCCTATGAACAGTGTGGTAAACACACAGTGTTTTGTAGACTGGGTAGTACTCACCTTTATGTTTTTTGTTTTTTCCTTTGTTATTGGTCAAAGAAAGTGGAGAGAGAGAGGTGGAAGGAGAGAGATTCCATGTTGGAAGAAAGCAGAATGGTAATTCCTCCACTCTAAGGTCCTTTGGAAAAAAGTTTAGAAATAATAATGTCTTAAGGCATCTCAGTGATTCAAAGTCTTCCATACTTAGCATAATTTTATGAACTAGTTGCCTCATCCATACTCTGAACTGTCAGAACAAGGGAACAGGTTACACACGGGTGACCCCCTCCCCTCTACAGATCACTATTCCACATGAACTTGGCCCTCAGGATCAACCTCCTGAAGCTCACGTTATGGAACATGCTCTATGGCAACCCCTGAAGTAGGCAACATAAAACCTCACTTGACATCAGCCTTGATTCTAGCCTTTAGGCATTATTTCATCTCAGGAAAATTTATTTCATATTTGCTTGAGTTATATAACCATATATATCTGAGAAAATTACAACTGATTTTCATCTAAGCTACAATTGGGACCAAGTCATATGGTGAATAAACACCTCCCTCTTTTTTATAATTGAAAGGAAAAAGTCACTTTCCTTCTTATAAACTGAGTTGATTAGCTAACGGTTTCATAGAGGGTGGATAAGTCAGGGGCAACTCACAAATTCAAGCTCACCTCCTGAGCAGTCACAAAGTTTGCACCAAGTCATAGAAATCCCAAGGCCTTTGCACATAGTGTTAGTGAGGTTGTGGATCAGGTGAAGCTGCAAATCCCAACAGATGACAAGCTACAAATTGGGTGAGCTGCCTCTGGCCTCCTGGTGAAACAGAATAGGGTTCCTGTGGGAAGGTGCTAGCTGATGCAAATATCTAATTCTGACAATGCAGTGATGAAGTTTACCCCAGAAAATCAGATGACGAAGCCCTTTGGCAAGGCTGCCTCTTTATCTTTCACCATTTCATCTTTCTGAGACGGTTACGCCTTATCTTCTAAGTCCCTATCAATGGGAACCTTCCCAGTCTATCCGTATCTTGTGTGAAGATTTTGTCTTGTTGTTGTCCATAGGGGAAGGTGACAGCCACTAATTATGACAGCTAAAGTCCTTCTCATTCTGTTCCCAATCTTCTTTTCCCATCTTCTTTCTGATCATTTTACTTGCTCCTCCCTCTCTCCAGATAAATGAGCAACTAGACTCCATTGTATTCCACCCAGGCTTTATTCTTTCAGTTTCCTCTACCCAGAGTGTTTTCTTGCCATTTTCCCACCACAAGTCATTGTATTCTTCCCCAAGATAGAGCATTTCAACTTTGTGAATTCCCTCCTATCTTCCCTCCCCCGGGCTTCCCTGGTGGCTGAGATGGCAAAAGAATCTGCCTTTCGGAGATTCGAGTGGATGACCCTGATTTGAGCCCTGGCTCGGGAAGATACCCTGGAGAAGGGAATGGCAACCCACTCCAGGATTCTTGCCTGGAAAATTCTATGGACAAAGGAGCCTGGCTGGCTACAATCCATAGGGTCATAAAGAGTGAGACATGACTAAACAACTAACACTTCCACACTTTTCCTCTAGTAGATGGAACTAATCCCTCATTCCACTGTGTCATTCTAGCATTTTGCATACACGTACGCATTATAGAGATTTAGGCTTATGATCAAATACAGTATTCTAAATAATGTTTCTTTACCAACAGCAGAAGTTCCTCAAGGGTTGGGTCCAAATCTCTTCCATATATGCATTCCCATTTTTAGATTCCCTCTCAACCCACAAACCTGTTGTAGTTAGTAGTTCAAAGACATAGAACTGATATGCAGAAACTGAAAGTCAAATCCTACATGTTCATCAAAGGAAAATAAGATAAAATCCAGGATATCAAGCTGTGATGCTTAAATGTTGTATATTAATTTAGCAAGGCTATGGTACCCAGTGTAGTCAAATATTAGTCAAGATGTTATTATGAAGGCATTTTATAGTTGTAATTAACATCTTCAGTAAATTTACTTTAAGTAAAGGAGAATGACCTTGATTATGTCTCTGGGCCTCATCCAATCAGTTGAAAGCCTCAAGAACATAAATAGATTTCCTATCTAAGAAGGGGCTCTGCCCCAAGTCAGTAACATGGAAATTTGTCTGAATTTCTACCTTGCTGCTCTTCCTTACAACTTTTAGACTCAAGACTACAACAGCTACTCTGCCTGAATTTCCAGTCTGCTGCTCTGTCCTATAGATTTCAAAGTCAACACTAGAACATCAAATCTTACCTGAGTTTCCAGTGTGCTGGTTAAATTTCAAACTCATCAGCACTCATAATCATGTGAGCCAGTTCCTTAAAATAAGCATTCATATTAATCTCCTCTTGATTCTATTTTTCCAGAGAAACCTTTTGATATGTAAACCAATTAGCTAGAAAGAGAGTAAAAGCTGAGGTATGGAGTCAAAGGAGGGAAAAGAAACTAGAAATGTAAGGACCAAGGAATAGCAGAGACAGTGACTGGCCAAAACTACGTAACTTCCAGATGAGAAATGTAAGCACACGTAGAAGCTAAGGTTTGTGTGAGTTGGTCATATTTAAATTAAGGAATCAACTTAGCAATTCTTGGGACATACTGCTGCTGCTGCTGCTAAGTCGGTTCAGTCGTGTCCAACTCTGTGCGACCCCATAGACAGCAGCCCACCAGGCTCCCCCGTCCCTGGAATTCTCCAGGCAAGAACACTGGAGTGGGTTGCCATTTCCTTCTCCAATGCATGAAAGTAAAAAGTGCAAGTGAAGTTGCTCAGTTGTGTCCAACTCTTCGCGACCCCATGGACTGCAGCCTACCAGGCTCCTCCGTCCATGGGATTTTCCAGGCAGGAGTACTGGAGTGGGGTGCCATTGCCTTCTCCTGGGACATACTAGGCATTCAATAAATGTTGCTGAGTGAACAGATGAGTACAGGAATTTGTGAAGGAATTGATCAACCCTTGCCTTATCTTCCTTCTCAACAACTTAATAGCTCAAAATACCAGGAATCATGACACACTGGGATAATTTTGACTCCTGGGCCGGATAACCACCAATCTGGTGAACTGTTCTTTCACAGCCATATTTGAGCAGTGGAATGACAAATTACACTGAGGGAAGGTGATACAGTAGAGTGTAACTTCTAGAAGTTTACCATGTTAAGTAGAGTAGCTTTCTTAGCACAAGGGTGATGCAGAGAAGCAGATAATACTTGACCATTAGTGCCAGCTTCTTTAGCTTCTTGTTGAAACCACCATGGAAGCGATAAAATGCCTGGGGCAGTCCTTTGCTACAAACATCATCCTTCTAGGAACATCTGCTCACTGGATGAGGACTCAATTATATCCACGGTGAAGATATTACTGCCAGTCCTCAAGGTTAAAACCTTGCATGCTAGGCCTTCCTTGGACAATATCCCAGAAGTTTGATTTTAGCCTCTGGACATCATTTAATCTCAGTCAAAGGGTTTTGCTTGTTTTCTCCAGGTATATGTAGAATATATACCTATGAGAAACTGGCAGACTGTATTGAGGCTTTTAAAAGTGCTTGGACACAGTCATGAGTGGCAGAGGTCTGATGACTACTATAGATTATCAGGAAAAATATAAGTCAAACCTATCTTCCACCTAGGTCTATATTGTGTGGTCAGCTGTGGCTCTTGTGTTGCCTTTTGTTCTTTGATTCAACAAAGATTTCTTGCATATCTTCTGTATTCAAGGTGTTATTGAAGGAGAGGAGCTCTAGGGATGAATCATATGTGAAACTTCTCCTGCAACCAGTAGAAATACAAGTTATTTCAATGATAAAAAAGGGTGGGGGCAGGCTCATCATCTAATTTGGTGCTGACATATCTTAGACTAGAAATTAATTGTAACATTCTCAAATCTGTGTGATTATTTCACTCAAGCAAATATTAAAGCCCTTTCCCTCAGATAAAGTAATGCCTGGAGGCAAAGAGAAAGTGATATAAATTAATAGGAAGTATTTAGGAGTATAAAAAAATCAAATAATTTCTAGTAAGGGCATTTTTCCCAAAATCTGCTTAAGCATGGAATTCCTCTATGGAATATCAATAGAGGAATACTATGCATGACTAAAATTCCAAGAGACACTCTTTGGGAAGTGAATGCAGTCAACTTTTTGGCTTACTGTTTACCATGGGCTGACTTGCCTGGTGGCTCAGATGGTAAAGAATCTGCCTGCAATGTGGGTTACTCAGGTTCCACCCCTGGGTAAGGAAGATCCCCTAGAGAAGGGCATGACAACCCAGTATTCTTGCTTGGAGATTCTTGCAGACAGAGGTGCCTGGTGGGCTGCAATTCATGGGGTCACAAAGAGTTGGACATGACTGAGCGACTATCAGTTTTTACCATGGGAGTTTGATATTTATCAATACTTTCCAAGCTTCATGTCTTGGAACACTAGACTTCCACGTGAATTTAATCAGTATTCTGGAGGAATATGGATTCTAAGGTCAAAAACTTTTGAGATTAAGAAAAACTGCATATTTACTCTTTTCCTTCTCCTACCATGGTTTCCAATCTGTTTTAGGTGTCTCAGCATTTTAAGATTTTAAAGGGCAACCTATTAACATGTTGCTGCTGCTGCTGCTGCTGCTAAGTCACTTCAGTCGTGTCCGACTCTGTGCGACCCCATAGACAGCAGCCCACCAGGCTCCCCCGTCCCTGGTACTTAATATAAAACAAAACTCATGTTAGGTGTTCCAAGATGCCCAGCAGAAAAGAATTCTGACTAGGACATATTTAAACAGGAGACTTAGGATGACTTCATGTTCACCCTTTAGATGAATTTTCAGGGGATAGAAAGGATTGTTGTCGAGAACAAAGGGTCTCTTCTTAGTTAGAGCCTCTACTTCTTGCCTGTCATGCTCTCCAGCCATGTAACTTCTTTTCAGAATTGACACTGTGTCTGTTCATTTTCTTGTCATCTTTTTGGACAAAGGGCCTGAAAAGAAGGAGCCTCTTTTCCTCCCTTTCCTCAGCACTGTTGTGCAGTTCCATTCCTGAAGTCTCTCTGAAATGATTCCCCAATTCTGGGAGATCGTGCATATGAATTTTTAGTGCTCCTTTTGGCACTGCCGCTTATGTCCCAGAGCAGCAGCATCTCAGGATTGTACAATAAGAGTTGGACCTGAGCTGAGGAATGGCACATTTTCTGCTGATGGAGTTTCTAACTGGGAAAGAACATTCAAGTGGAGTTTTTGTGGCTTTTCCAGATTTAATGAAGAACGAGTGATTTTGCTGATGGTATTCTTGAGCATGAAGACACAAAGAAGATTTCAAGAAATCTGATAGGTTGAAATTACCTCATAGAGAAGGCAAGAGAGAGGAGAAGTCATACAGACTCAAACTATTGGAGTGCTGGTCCTGAATTGTCTTTTCTACTGGTAAATTCAGAGGGAGAAAAGGAGGAAAATAAAGGGGAAAAGGGAAGAAAGAAATTATATTTTCTCAATTGCCTAATTAATTCAAGATTGAGCTATCTTGAAAGCCTAAGTCTGAAATACTTATCTTCTATCCACCTTTTCTTTCTGTACACCTTCACTCTCTGATTACTACAAACACACACACACACACACACACACACACACTCACACACACACACTCACACACACACACACATCTTGCTAAACAAATCTGGTTTTAACATGAGATTCTAAAAATTCCTTATTTCCAGAGAATTTGATAAGAATACTGCCTTTTTCTGTCATCTAACTCAACTCTCTACCTTTAAACAAAATATTTGGCTTTTGTATCACAAAGTCAGCCTTCCAAAAGAACCAGTACATGACCAGCCCCCACTGCTGATAATTGTAAAAAATATTAAATCTCTTTTAGGTGCTTTTTTTAGCTGATTAAATAATAACTTAATTATTTCCAGTTTATGATTAATTCTAATCAGCCCCTCACCATCTCCTTCCTCCCCAAAGTTCCCTCTAACCCCCACCAAGATTCTTTTTTAAAATATTCTATTTTAAAATAAAATACAATAGTATATATTGGGATGTAATTTACATCCCATACAATTCATCTATTAAAGTGTAAAATAAAATGATGTTTGTAATATTTACAGAGCTGTGAAACCAGCACCATAATCAATTTTAGAGCATCTTCATCACTCTAAAAAGAAACGTCATCACCATTTGCAATCTCCCTTTTTCCCCCAACATACCCAGTCTCTGGCAACCACAAATCTACTTTCTGACTCTATGGATTTGCCTCTTCTGGGCATTTCATATAAATGGAATCATACAATATATAGCCTTTCATGTCTGGCTTCTTCAGATTAATGCAATGTTTTTAATATTCATCTATGTTATAGCCTCTATCTGTACTTCCTTGATTTTTATTGCTGAATAATATTCCATTATTTGGATATACCACATTTTGCTTATCGCCAATTGATGGACATTTGGATTTTTTCTACTTTTAAGTACTATGAATAATGCTGTTATGGACATTCATATATATGTTTTGGGATAATAACTAGGTCCCTGAAAAATTTGAAAGCATGTTGGTAATAGTCCAGTGATGGTGTTGGAGAGAAAAAGGTTTCCTTCTTGGTTTTACCTCCACTTAATCATGGATGATGTCGAATCCAGCATGTGTTTGTCTCCAGGAATGCCTAATGCTTGCTGCAGAAGGCAGTAACTGAATAGATTGCAAATATTCATTCAGCATGCTCTCAATTCTATGATGCTGGCAATCTTTAGTAAATTGCAGCCATGCTCTCCTTTGGTCCCTAGCTTGGGTAATCTACTCATGCATACTGATGTGGAATCTTCCTTGGCCCGGCTGAGGAAATCTTCAGGCAGGTCCACAGGCACTCTCTCTGGATAAAAATCCTTTGCCCCTAGGTATAATATACCTCTCTGTGTCTCTAGGAGAAAGACAGCCATGAAATTAAAAGACGCTTGCTCCTTGGAAGAAAAACTATAACAAACCTAGATAGCGCAATACCATTGCGGTTATATCTATATGCATGAATATGTTTAACTTTTCACTGTTCATAATTTAGAAGACAATGACATCCATTTTCTTCTGTGACTGAAAGAAGATTCTTGTTGCTTTTATAAATAAGTCTTTTAGAACCACAAGCTTTGTTTTCTGAAATTGCATGAAGGATTAAGTTGAGACAAGTTTGCTCTTTGACTAGGCAGTAACTTCAAGACATTTATATTTTTGTAGAACATAAAGTTAGCACAGTCATTTTTAATGAGAAAATCATCACAGAGCTGATGTGTACATTTCAACTTAGATAGTTAAATTCAATTTGCTACAACAAACATCATCTAACAAATGTGTTCTCTAACAACATACAGAGAGTAAATTCAATATCCAATAACAGATATATAAAGCATTTTTGCAGTAATTGTAGCCTCGAGGTTAAGAATTCTATTCTATAAGAAATGAAATAAAACATGTACTTAAAAAGCAGACTGTCACAGGAGAAGTTCTGATCATTATCGGCAAATAAACTACCTACACACTCAATTTTTATATTGCTGAGGTACATGTGATGTTTATATGTACCTCTTTCTGGATATTCACACAACCAGTACTTTGCATTCTCGAATACTTGCATCATCCATCTTGTTGTTCTCTAAAGATTTCTCACTATCTTATGATTATAACTTGTGATCAATGGTTTTAATGCAAAATAGGATTTTTAAAACTGCTGAATCTAAAATTGAGGGCTTATAATTTTCTATTTATATACTTCCTTTTTAGAAAAATATTTCTAACAGCCACTCCAGTTATTGAGCACCATACCAAAGACTCATTGTCAAGCCAAAGTTAGACTACTTATTTCCTTGGCCTATCCTTACATTCGCTCTGTAGTGCATTAGCCCTACTTGGAGTGCACACATGTGCCTGCATGTGAATGCCTCTGCATGTGTGTGTGACCAGTCAGGATTCTTCATTTCAAACAACAGAAATTGACTTTAGGTGGTTGAACAGAAAAGAATTTGTGGGAAGATGTTATCCGGCTCACAGATGGGAGGCCTGAAGAACCAAACATAGGTAGGAACCAAGGGAGGCAGATTGCCATGACTGTAGCCAATTTTACACCTTGAAAAGACTTTGGTCAGGGCACCACAGCCTCTACAGCAGGTCACCACAACTGGTGTTTCTGCTTTTGCCAGTGCTGGACGTTAACCAAGACCTCTGAATGAAACTTGTTTCCTGCTTGAATTAGCTTGGATTACATACCTACACTCAAGCTTCCAGGCTTCAGAGAGTGCCAGTGTCTGAGACTTTTTGGCTCCTGGGGGCTAGAAGGCAGGTGTCTATTTCTATACAAGATGCCTAAGATGGTGGATTCTCCAAACCTAGGAAGAGGTTCAAATGTGAGTTAACCAAAGCAAAGGCAGCATGTATCACTATGCTGCTGCTGCTGCTCCTGCTGCTGCTGCTAAGTCGCTTCAGTCGTGTCCGACTCTGTGCGACCCCATAGATGGCAGCCCACCAGGCTTCCCCATCCCTGGAATTCTCCAGGCAAGAACACTGGAGTGGGTTGCCATTTCTTTCTCCAATGCATGAAAGTGAAAAGTGAAAGGGAAGTCGCTCAGTCATGTCCGACTCTTAGCGACCCCATGGACTGCAACCTACCAGGCTCCTCCGTCCATGGGATTTTCCAAGCAAGAGTACTGGAGTGGGTTGTCATTGCTTTCTCCATAGTGGGTTGTAATGAGGAATTTGACTCCTTTTTTTTTTCTCTGATGTCTGATGTCTGATAGCTTTTAAGGCTCACCCCTCCCTCTTGTGCATCACCTCTGGACATGTGGTGAGAAATCCTGGGCAGTTCTTCCTTTGGTGCCGGTGGGAGATTCAGACCACAAGGCCACTGCACGGTGGGTGCTCTCAGCCTGGCCCCACCTCCTAACCATCAGCCCAGGTCTGCCTCTTTCCCTTGCTCTCTCAAACCATTTTGACCTGTTTGGGGGGAATGCCCTGGCTTCCTGGAGACCTGAGTTTATGTTAGTAGCAAACTCATATTCTTTTGAGGTGTATGTGGTATCATCATCCAGGACAGTGAACCAAACCTGGACCACAATATAGATTAATAAATTGGTAAATAAAAAAGCAACCCCCCATCAGTTCAGTTCAGTTCAGTCACTCAGTCGTGTCTGACTATTTGCAACCCCATGAATTGCAGCATGGCAAGCCTCTCTGTCCATCACCAACTCCTGGAGTTCTCTCAAACTTGTGTCCATCGAGTCAGTGATGCCATCCAGCCATCTCATCCTCTGTCGTCCCCTTCTCCTCCTGCCCCCAATCCCTCCCAGCATCAGAGTCTTTTCCAATGAGTCAACTTTTCACATGAGGTGGCCAAAGTACTGGAGTTTCAGCTTTAGCATCATTCCTTCCAAAGAACACCAAGGACTGATCTCCTTCAGAATGGACTGGTTGGATCCCCTTGCAGTCCAAGGGACTCTCAAGAGTCTTCTCCAACACCACAGTTCAAAAGCATCAATTCTTCGGCGCTCAGCTTTCTTCACAGTCCTACTCTCACATCCATACATGACTACTGGAAAAACCATAGCCTTGACTAGACGGACCTTAGTCAGCAAAGTAATGTCTCTGCTTTTGAATATACTATCTAGGTTGGTCATAACTTTCCTTTCAAGGAGGAAGCGTCTTTTAATTTCATGGCTGCAGTCACCATTTGCAGTGATTTTGGAGCCCCCCAAAATAAAGTCTGACACTGTTTCCACTGTTTCCCCATTTATCTCCCATGAAGTAATGGGACCAGATGCCGTGATCTTAGTTTTCTGAATATTGAGCTTTAAGCCAACTTTTTCACTCTCCTCTTTCACTTTCAGCAAGAGGCTTTTTAGTTCCTCTTCACTTTCTGCCATAAGGGTGGTGTCATCTGCATATCTGAGGTTATTGATTTTTCTCCTGACAATCTTGATTCCAGCCTGTGCTTCTTCCAGCCCAGCATTTCTCATGATGTACTCTGCATATAAGTTAAATAAGCAGGGTGACAATATACAGCCTTGATGTACTCCTTTTTCTATTTGGAACCAGTCTGTTGTTTCACGTCCAGTTCTAACTGTTGCTTGCTGACCTGCATATAGGTTTCTCAAGAGGCAGGTCAGGTAGTCTGGTATTCCCATCTCTTTCATAGTCCTGATTAATTTTTCACAGGATTCCTTTATGTAATAAATATCCTTAGTGCATTCAAAATAGCACTTATAATTCAGATTTCCTAGAACTTACATTTTTTGTAATAGAAACACAGGCAACATTAATCTTTTTAAAAAGAAGAAAATATTCCAAACTCTTGGCTGCAGTTGAGGAGCCTGCCTTTGCCAGGTGGCTAGACAAGGGAGCTGTGAACATGTATGGGGCTATGGAAGAATAGGCACATTTCCCTGGATGAAAAGGAATGAGCTCTTCCATAGGCACTGTTACTTTGTATTCTGAGAAATTGATTTATTAAAGCATTTGAAGATGGGAGCAACATTAGGTAAACATCTAGGCCACCCATTCTTATCTCATTCTCCTTTCTCGCATATGTGGTCAATCCAGCTTCCTTGACTTGGTGGCCAGTTGCCTTCTGCTGGGACAGCTCCAGTGAAGGTCAGTCCTCCTTTGGTCATGTCTCATTTGTAGAAAGCTCTTTTAATCCATTGCTCCACCCTGGGCTGCTAGTTCTACTCATCCCAGCCACCGAGGGCCGGCTGATATATCTCCCTTGTATTCAAAAGCCCCAGGTCGATTTACTCAGTGTCTTACCTGCTCACCTACATACACCATCTCGTTCTCTCACTGGAGACTGTGGAGACATGTCTACATCCATCCCACCCAATGACTAAAACATCACAAGAAAATATGGAAGACCAAGTGCCTAATTTCTTTTTCCCAATGGCGAGTTGCCCAGGTGTGCTTTTTAGCTTTAGATGAGAGAAAACTCTCTCTATGCTGTTCAGAACTGACCTGTGATTTGTACTCTAACTCCAGGCAGCATGTTGAGTGTATTATGTGCTGCTTTTACTCACAAGGAAAGCCTGTTTGCTTGCTTCTGCTATAATAATAAAGCCTCCTTTCTTGGTCTATGCTGACAGTAGCTGGCTGAATGTGCTTTGGGTTCTAAAGCACCCTATTTATAGCCCCATTGCCAGATAATCCCTATTCATTGCACTGCTGCACTTGCCAGTTCTCATTCTCCATCTATGAAGGCAGGCACAGACACATACATGCAAGGGGCCCTCCTGGCTGAGGCAATAAAGGGGAACTTGGGACTGTCTGGTCCCTACCTACTTTTGGAGAATAGGTTGGGAAATATCCTTGGAGATTAAACAAAATATTCTCTCCTGTATCAAGAATGGAGCTGACATGGATTCAAACCACAGAGACTAGGTGGGCTGCAGGTCCACCCAAAGGGGTTTTCATAGGTCAAAGGCTCCCAGTTTTATTACAGACCCTATCTTAACCTAAGAACTGGATATCTGTCACAGGTGCACTTCCGAATAGTGTTTTTAGAGCAAACAATGATTTGTAATTTCTTTGAATTTATTTGATTTCTCTAAGGAGACTTTAAGAAAAGTTATGACCAACCTAGATAGCATATTCAAAAGCAGAGACGTTACTTTGCCAACAAAGGTCCGTCTAGTCAAGGCTATGGTTTTTCCAGTAGTCATGTATGGATGTGAGAGTTGGACTGTGAAGAAGGCTGAGCACTGAAGAATTGATGCTTTTGAACTGTGGTGTTGGAGAAGACTCTTGAGAGTCCCTTGGACGGCAAGGAGATCCAACCAGTCCATTCTGAAGGAGATCAGTCCTCGGTGTTCTTTGGAAGGAATGATGCTAAAGCTGAAACTCCAGTACTTTGGCCACCTCATGCGAAAAGTTGACTCATTGGAAAAGATTCTGATGCTGGGAGGGATTGGGGGCAGGAGGAGAAGGGGATGACAGAGGATGAGATGGCTGGATGGCATCACTGACTCGATGGACATGATGGACATGTCCATCTCGATGGACATGTCCATCTCGATGGACATGAAAATGAACTCTGGGAGTTGGTGATGGACAGGGAGGCCTGGCGTGCTGTGATTCATGGGGTCACAAAGAGTCGGACACCACTGAGTGACAGAACTGAACTTTATTCTGGAAATGCACAGAAAATTTATCCTGCAGATATCTTTTATTTGGTATACCTTCCAGTGATCTGGTTAGTAAAAGAAAGCTTGAGAGAACCGTCCTAAGAAATATTTATCTGAAACTGAAGTCCTTTCCTGAAACCCAGGGGAGATAATGGAGATGATTTCTAGTGCTATCTGGATGAAAACTGGAAGGAAGCCTGGGGATAATCTGGCCTATTGTAGATAGAGTGTGACACCCGGAAGAGACACTGAGAACCTTGTGGGAAAGTGAGGGTGGAATGGGAGCATCAGGGAGAACAGATTCTGCATTGGGGGTTCATGCCCATGACTTTTTGGCTATGAGAACTGATCCCACATTCCTGCCTTCAAAACTTTGTCTTCACTTCCTCTACTTAGAATTCGCTCTCCCTTGGTTTTATCCATTAAAATGTTGTGCGTTCTGTAGGGCTCATGGTAATGCTGACATTGAGGTTGTTTGTGCATAAGATAGACATTTTCAATTAAAAGAGATTCTAATCTCAGAGTTGGATGTTTGGCGTGACAAGATTAACCTTTCTGATCTCACCATTTATATCTCCTGTGTCATAGCATATTCTGCTTGTACTACTGTTAAGGCTCTTGTCACATTCAGTCCTGTATTAGTTATCTTAGTATACAGCATTACATAAAAATTTCCTTTAAGGCAGGTGCTGCATTTAACTCATCTTTGCATCCTCATCCAAGCAAAAATGTCTGGTAAATACCATCCACTTAATGGATATCTATTGTCAGATTCTCTGCCATTTTTAAAAGGTATCTTCAGGGCACTTTTCACAGCAGATCATCTGAATGATTTAAATGTGGCAAGTGTATTGCTTATGGTGTGATATCTAGTGAACTTTTAAAATTCTCATTTCGCATTCTATTGGGATTAGCTTTTTTTAATGAGCAGAGGATAGAGCACCAGTGCATCGTCAAGAGATTTAGTGAGGATCTATAAGATGTGGTTAGAAGTTAAGGATGGAATCAAATGATAGTATAATTAGTTAGAAAGACTGATTTGTGCCCTGACCTCAGTCTCTCCCCATGCAGCCCTGATGACAAAACCCTTGCCAGTTCTCTAACCTGACATGCTGATCTTTGTCCTTTAGCACCTTATTTTCTCTGTCCATAATGTGCTCCCCAAACTTATCCAACTGATTTAATCCTACTCATCTTTCAAGATGCAGTGCAGCTTTGCAGAGGAGAAGATGTCTAAATGGACTTTCCTGGGTAGAGTTAAGTTATTGCTCTGTTGCAATAATCTGTTGATAAAAGGCGTCCTTCATTGTCTGGAAGCCCCTTGAGGTTAGGGATTTTATGTTCTTTTCAGGGTCCATCAAATGCATGCCATTTACTTGCTCAGTAAAAGGAAACAAGAGGAATGTTAAATAACTGAATAAATAATGAAGGAAGGAAACAGTCCAGATGACCATGCAGGTGACTTTATCAATAATCACAAGCCCCTGGCTAATAACATCCTATAGAATATGCAGTCTTGCCTGGAAAATCCCATGGATGGAGGAGCCTGGTAGGGTGCAGTCCATGGGGTCGCTGAGAGTCGGACACGACTGAGTGACTTCACTTTCATTTCTCACTTTCACGCATTGGAGAAGAAAATGGCAACCTGCTCCAGTGTTCTTGCCTGGAGAATCCCAGGGACAGGGGAGCCTGATGGGCTGCTGTCTATGGGGTCGCACAGAGTCGGACACGACTGAAGCGACTTAGCAGCAGCAGCAGCAGCAGCAGAGTATACAGCTGGAATGCTAAAATGATCTTTGTTTACTCAAAACACATTTTCTTAGTTCAGAACATTTCAGAGGAGGAATAGAAGAATCCTATTTTCTTACTAAAAGTATTGAAAATTTTTTCAGTGTTCAGTTCAGTTCAGTTAAGTCTCTCAGTCATGTCCGACTCTTTGCGACCCCATGAATCGCAGCACACCAGGCCTCTCTGTCTAACACCAACTCCCAGAGTTCACCCAAACTCGTGTCCATTGAGTCAGTGATGCCATCCAGCCATCTCATCCTCTGTCGTCCCCTTCTCCTCCTGCCCCCAATCCCTCCCAGCATCAGAGTCTTTTCCAATGAGTCAACTCTTCGCATGAGGTGGCCAAAGTACTGGAGTTTCAGCTTTAGCATCAGTCCTTCCAAAGAAATCCCAGGGTTGATCTCCTTCAGAATGGACTGGTTGGATCTCCTTTCAGTCCAAGGGACTCTCAAGAGTCTTCTCCAACACCATGGTTCAAAAGCATCAATTCTTTGGCGCTCAGCTTTTTTCACAGTCCAACTCTCACATCCATACATGACCACTGGAAAAACCATAGCCTTGACTAGACGGACCTTTGTTGGCAAAGTAATGTCTCTGCTTTTGAATATACTATCTAGGTTGGTCTTAACTTTGCTTCTAAGGAGTAAGCATCTTTTAATTTCATGGCTGCAGTCACCATCAGCAGTGATTTTGGAGCTGTAAAAAATAAAGTCTGACACTGTTTCCCCATCTATTTCCCATGAAGTGATGGGACCAGATGCAGTGTTAGGTATTACTATGTCAGTGTAGATGAGCAGAAGTTCACCCATCCTATGTTTTACTTTCCTTACTAGAAACAAAGCAAATATTCTTAGTTATTATTTAGTTTGTTCTTGAAGAAAAGTGGGAGCGTTAGTCACTCAGTTGTGTCTGACTCTTTGCGACCCCATGTACTGTAGCCTTCTAGGCTCGTCTGTCCATGGAATTCTCCAGGCAAAAATACTAGAGTGGCTAGCCATTCCCTTCTCCAGGGGATCTTCCTGACCCAGGGATCAAACCTGGGTTTTCTTCACTGTGGGTGGATTCTCTACCATCTGAGCCACCAGGTACTTTCCTTACTAGAAACTAAACAAGTATTTTTAGTTATTTTTACTTTATATTTAGTCTATACCATCTCTTTTACTCTTTACAATAACTTCCTAAGAGAAGTATTATCCCTGTTTTATAGAGGAGGTAACGAGCTTTGAAAAGTGAAGTTAATTGCCCAAGTCATGCAGCTATTAAGTGGAGGAGCCAAATTCACAGGAGCCTGGTTGACCTGCTCTAAATCCCATGTCTCCTAGTAATAACTGTCTTTTGAAGGTTAAATACAATTCTGTAGGGCTCCCTCCAGCCTTGTTCTACTCAACCTTGGATTTAGTTCCTTTTGGCAACTGAGTCCAACGTTTCAGACAATTATTGACTTAAAAAAAAATGGCAAGATATATTTTTAAAGATAAAATTGTCAATGTATGTTTCTATTCAAGAGACTTTAGGCTATTATAGTCCTAGAATCTAGATCTCAATATCTGTTGAGTCATTCTTATTATTTTTCATAGGAGGAAGTGAAACTGAGAGAGATTATGTGACTTGCCCAGATTACAGAGTGAATGACAAAACTGAGCTTTGGTATTAGAATCCCAACTGGGTCCCTTCAGTCCCTGCAGTCTTCAAATCTTTCTTCAGTGAATGACCTTCAGCAGGCTATATGACCTCTTTGTGCCAGAGTCTAATTAGTGCTCCAAGAAGGTTGCAGTGGTCCATTTCCCAATTTTGTGAGGGCAGTAATTAATAGCTATAAAACACTCTGCAAGACACAGCACTATCCAAACACCAGCATGGCTCAACCGAGTCTATTTCACAGTAATTAATTCAGCATACAGTAAAGGAGAGATCTGTAGAGCAATACTTGAATGACTTTGCAGAGATGACCATTTTCTATATCTTGAAAGACTGTCCCACGGCCAGGATAAAGAATCAAACTGCATATTAATTCATTAAAAAATGTTTTGTAGATGACTTGTTTTCCTTCTTTAATATTGTTCTTTAAGACATGTTTGTCTTTTTAATGGGACCATGGAAATGCTATTTTATTCACAATGAGCATCAGTCTTCCATGAATCACAACTGGTATGCATGTTGTATTATTTTTAATGTGTATAATACATCTGGAAGGTAGATAATTCACCTTCATTTTATAGATGAGAAAATAAAGGCTTAGAAAATTAATCACCTTGAAAAATAATATTAGTTGAATGAAGTGTGTACTTTCTTTGGCATCTTGACTTTTGCCTTTTAATGACAGTTTTGTTAGTGGATATAGCATTGGTTTACCAGCCATTATTTCATCATTAATAATAAACACATAATCAAGAAAAAAAATTAAGTTGCTTGATTACCACCAACCCGGCTCATACATGATTAAGGTTGTATTTGAACACTGATCTGATTCCAGGGTTTTGTTTTCCTTCCTGATACATGACATTGTCATAATCAATAGGCTTTGCACTTGAAGTTTATTTTTCCTGAAGTGTTGCAAATCCAGCTCTGATTCATCTGTACTCTGATGCTTGTCTGTCTTGGTAGCCAATGATCCATACTTTCAACTTGCTGAATAGGCTAGCAGCACAATTTAGAACCACGAGACAAGTCTAACCCAGAGTAAAAGTCACTATATCCCATCTAGCTCTTTTATTTCCAGTCCCAGTAGGAAAAAAAAAATGATAAGAACTAAAAAAATATTTTTGGTTGCACTAAATGTTAACAAGTATTTCTATCTTAAATTTTAGCTCACCAAGTTATGAATGAGTGGTCCTTACCCATATAAATTTTCGGTGGAACTGCATGATATTTCTGTGGTCCAAGAGTGGGCTAGATCCTATACATTGAGAAACATTGCTCTAAAACTTATATTTTGAAAATTAAGTGATTTAATACATGTATATGTGTGAATAAATAATAGCCATTAATAAAACTTTACTGACATGCAACAAGTAGAGAAAAATACATGAAAGTAAAGGTATAGTTCAGAAATTTATCAAAAACAACTATTTATGGAACCACATCTAGGTCAAGAAATAAAATATTGCCAGCCCAAGAAGTTTGCTTTCTGCCCTCCTAATTAGTACTTACCTCTTACTTCTCAAGAGGGAACCACTTGAGAATCATATAGTGTATATTTTTTATGTTTTGCTTGATGTTATATTGATCATACTTAAGCACTGTAGTCAATTGTGCCACTACATCAAAATTTATTTATCCATTCTTGTGGTGGATTGACATTTATGTTATTTAGAATTCTTGGCTCTATGATTACGTTGCAATGGATAAAATCTTGAATTCTCTTCTTAGTCTCTTATTCACATATGCATGCATTTCTATTTATTATGTAGTTACAACCTGTAACTACTGGATAAAGTGTGTATATATATATATATATATATACACACACATATATATATGTAATATATTATTCTGGATATATAATGCAGAATGTATATATTCTGCATTACTTTAGAGTGCTTAACTGTGTTCTATACTATCTGTAAAACTGCATCCTAAAAAGGAGAGTGCATTCTTCTAACAGGAAATGACACACAAATTCCCTAGAAGTGTATATGTGTAAGGACTGTTCACTCAGACCTCATGGATTCTCACCAACACTTGATGTTGTTCGTCTTTTAAATATTAGCTGTTCTGATAGGTGTGTATTGATTGGCATTACATTGTGGCTTTAACTTGCATTTCCATGATTATTTATTAATTTATTTGTTTTGACCAATATGGCTTCCTTTTTTCTCCCCCCTAATTGTTGGGGGGTTGAGGTGCCTGCATTTTTAACATATACTTATAGGAGTTGGTTATATATTGTGAATATGGACCCTTTGTTGCTTATAGTAGTTAGTGTTAGTAAGTTCTAAAGTTTTATGCTCTTATTAAAATTCCTAGTATTGTTTGTTCATCTTTTGTTTACATCATTTTTCTAGGGTTTACCAATTTTGTTCCCTTTTAGAGAATCACCTTTTACCTATAAGATTTATTGATACTCTCTATTGTATATTTATTTTAAATTTTACTTTTTTTTTTTTTTTTACTATTTTTAACTAAATTTTACTATTTTTTCTTATTTTCTTCCTTCTACTTTCTTGGGATAAAATTAACAGTTAATTTTCTAATTTTCAACCTTTCCTTTTTACTAATATATGCATTTGAGGCTATGCATTTCTCTCTAAAGCTTAGCTTTATCCCACGTTTTGATATGCAGTGTTTTCTAATTTCCCAGTTGTAATTTCTTACTTCCCTTGTGATTTATTTTCTGACACTTTGGCTATTTAGAAGGGTACTTCTTAATTACCATGAGAATTTTCCAAATATATCTGGTATAGCTTCCTAGTTGAACTGTAATGTGGTCAGTATGTAATGTGGTGTAATATACTCTATAGAATTAAAACACTCAAAATTTGTCTAGACTTGCTTAATGGTCCAGTCCCTAATCAATTTTGGTAACTGTACTCCTGAAAAGATATTCAGTTCTTATGGAATATATTCTTCAGTTGTTGAATGCTGTATATTCTTAAGTTGTTGACGAGACTAGTGGTCTATATAGGTCACATAGGTTAATTTTGTTAATTGGGTTATTTATAGTTCTTTATAAGGTTACTAAATACTTTTGGTCTGCTCTGAAACAGTAATTTTAGCTACTACTGAGAGAAGTGTTTTAAAACTCCCATTACGATTGTGATTTATGCATATAATTCTATTTAGTTCTAATTTTATTCTGTTTTGAAGCTGTTAAGTACATAGACATATAATTGTTACATCTTTCTGGTGCAGTGAAGCTTTTTCCATTGGGAATTGACTTATTATTTGGTAATGCTACTGCTAAAATTAATAATAACACAGCACTCTTGGCTATTTTGGGATGGCATATTTCCTGGCCTTCTTTTACGTTATCATTCTTATACTTTTATAAGCACTATATATCTAGACTACAGTGTACATTTTAAGTTGGATATACTACATTTACGTTTAATGTAATTTTTGTTTTGTTAAATCTATCATATTATTATTTTCTACTTGTCCCACCTGTCCTAGGTTCTTTCCTGAATTCTTTTTTTCCTCTCTCCATTCTTGCCTCTTTAAATTGATTTTTAAAAATTACTCTATCTTCTCATATATTTTAAAGCACCTCTACTTTGCTATTAAAATAATTATAAAATTTTAGACATTTTAGAAAATGTAGAAAGTGCAATATAATTTTATCACATAGTTATCATTTAGTAACTGATACATTTCTTTCTAGTCATTTATTCTAATGTGTATAGATAATTTGATAACTCCTTTTAATGACTTTTCATGCTATATTTTTCCCCACAAACTATTCAACAACTTAATGACTAAATGGCAGTGTATTATATATATTATTCCACATATATACTTTTGTCCTTAATCATTTCCTATTATTAGACATTTAGGGTTTTTCACTTTTATTTTGCTACTACAAATAATGAAAAAAATCTATAATTTCAGATTCATAGTGTTTCCTTACTGTATTTACTTTCTTAGAATGTTCAGAAACTCTTAAAAAATTATGATGTTAAATAGGTTTTAGATTTATAATTTGATGAATTATTATACTTTACTGAAATCCTCTTAACTTATGAAGTCTAACCATAAATATGACTAAGAAAACAGACCTAAACTAATGATTATGTGTGTGTGCTCAGCCACTTCAGTTGTGTCCAACTCTGTGACCCCCATGGACTGTAGCTTGCCAGGCTCTGTGTCCTGGGATTCTCCAGGCAAAAATTTTGGAGTGGGTTCTTCCATTATTAACTAATAATTGCTGCATGTGTATGCTGCTGCTGCTAAGTCACTTTAGTCATGTCCGACTCTGTGCAACCCCATAGACAGCAGCCCACCAGGCTCCCCCGTCCCTGGGATTCTCCATGCAAGAACACTGGAGTGGGTTGCCATTTCCTTCTCCAGTGCATGAAAGTGAAAAGTGAAAGTGAAGTCTCTCAGTCGTGTCCGACCCTCAGTGACCCCATGGACTGCAGCCTTCCAGGCTCCTCCATCCATGGGATTTTCCAGGCAAGAGTACTGGAGTGGGGTGTATACATGTGTGAAATAAGCTATTTCATCGTTTTTGGCATTCCAGACATCTGTTTAATGCATCACAATGATCAGAATATTAAGTATGATTCATCTTGAAATTTTTGTCTCTTTTTTCTGGTTAGGGATTGTATGCTTACACAATCAATCAATAGAGTGATTAAATCTATAAAATCAAGAAACAGTTCAGGTGAGAACAAGAAAGAAAGAGGAAAAAAGAGTCCAATTGTCTATTTAGTATCAACATTTACAAAATACTTTTTGGATAATGGTATTGTTTCATTCCCTCATCATTTCCATGGCAACAAGTTATTGTAACATTACCCAGCGTACCTGTACTTTGCCTTACTTTAATTCATTAGGTTTATTTGCAGTTATGTGTTGGTCCCACCACATTGATTGCTATTTGCCAAGGTGACAGCTACCTTACATTCTTTTTTTTTTTTTATAACTGTTGCTTTACACTGTTGTGTTTCTGTTGTACAGCGAAGTGAATCAGTTATATGTATACATATATTCCCCTCTTTTTTAGATCCCCTTCCCATTTAGGTCACCACAGAGAATTGAGTAGAGTTCCCTGTGCTATATGGTAGGTTCTCATTAGTTATCTATTTTAACAAAGTAGCATATATATGTCAATCCCAGTCTCTCAATCATCCCACCTCTATCCCTGTTCCCGCTTGGTATCCATAAGTTTTTCTTTACATCTCTGTCTCTGTTTCCGCTTTTCAGATCAGTTCATCTGTACTATTTTTCTTGATTCCACATAATATGGAAGATTCTACGTATAAACAATCTTATATTTGTTTTGCTCTTTCTGACTTACTCTACTCTGTATGACAGTCTCTAGGTCTATTCACGATAGACCTTACATCCTTTTTGACTTGGCAACTCAATGAGCACATTATATTTTCCTATCCTTAGTTGTGATCCTGAGATGTTCACTTTCCCCAGGTCACATCAGTGAAGGCCAACAGGCATCCATTCTGTTCAAGGGTTTCCATTTGTACTGTTGGGAAGTAAACTCTTCCACTTGCCTGATTTTTCATGTTAAAATCCCAAAGATTCCAGGGACCACATAGATTGCTTAGAACTGACACTTGAAAGTAGAAACCAGATTGGAGGAGAGAGATGCCAACTGCTGAAGACAGCACCTGAGCCAATTGTTTCCGAAGAGTATATGTGCCTACTCTTGCAATGTAAGTCCATTCCTAATCTTTAAATACATAAGCCAAAAAATACTTTCCTTTTCTTTTAAGCCAAGTCAGGGTTTCCGTCCTTCACAATAGAAAGTCCTAACTTCATGAATCTCCACTTTCTCTTATAATACTTGTCAGAGTGTAAATTTATCATTTAATGCCAGCCTCTCTCCCTAGATTGCAGTCTCTATGTAGTATCTCATTTGTTGACTGGGAGGCATTGCCTTCTCAATGCCTACAACAGGTCTGACCCATAACTGCATAAACAATCTAAGCCAAGTATTTTCTCAGCCATGTTCCCAAACATTTTTTTTATGTGCCTGAGAGATGCCAGTTGTTTCAAGATAATATGTATATACATTATGTGTATACATGGATATATATAATGCATCTATATGTATATAGTAGTTATCTTCATCAGAAATAAAGATCGCCCATCATTTATACTTTGAGAGATACCAAGATCTCTTTCTTTGCTTGTAACCTTGAGCAAACTGTTTCTTTAAGCATCAGTTTTCTTACCAGTGAAAGGTGTTCACCTCAGTGCAGGCACCTGTAGATAGCAGCCTCTTGGTAAGAAGAATTACTATTAGCATCAAGGAACTAACTAGATAACCAAAGGAGAAGAGGGAACATATATAGCCATTTCAAAACCAAAGTGCTTGAGTGGACAGAAGCAAAAGCCAGGGCTGCATAACACTGACGTTTTTATTAGAATTCATTTGTAACAAATGGAACTTGTGTCAGCAAAGAACTGATTTTCATACAGACTTCTTTCGCCACCAATGTAACGAAGTAAGAAAATAAAAAGCACGCCTTTCATTCTGTAAAACATTTACGCGTACTACTAATTAGAGGTAATTGTATTTTTTTAACAAGCCATTTTACAAGTTATTTTTTTTTAATTTTTCAGTCTATGCATCCAAAACGAGAGCAAAGAACACAACTGTTATTATCTTTGTAAAGACACTCCAAGCTTGGATGGCAAAGCCACATAACGGATGGATAGGATGGATCTGTAGCCTTCTGATCTCTGCTGGAGTATCAGGGCACCCATAAACCCAAAGGAAACTAAAACCCAAAACAGGAAAAAGAAAAGATTATTAAAAATAAAAAGAAGGGCCTAAAACAAAGCAAAACAAAAAAGGAAAAAAAAAAAAAAAACAGGAAAGAAAAAAACCCTGTATATTAGCACAGAATTTTTCCTTTCCTGTTTCTATGCTGGGTTATTTACATACACACAAATGAATTTCTGAAGCAGTTTCTTACAGATGGGTTCAAGTAATAACATTATTGGGTGTAGAATCAATAGGGCAGTGCATAGTACAAAGGTATAGAAAGTGCAAAGTTCCCTAGAGGCCCTTCCCTCCCCTGGCTGTCCTTGCCGTTGTCTAACCATGCAAATCATTTTTAAAAAAGAGCTAAAATAAAGTTCTGTACAAATCACTTTTTATATATTTTGATTTTTTTTACCATTGTAACTAATTACAAAATTATACATAACTACACATACATAGGTAAATAATAGCACCGTACTGGTTATGATGATGAAAATAACTGAAAACTTGAAAGTTTATGGTAATGGTAGATAAAGATGTTTACCTGGGAACATAAAGTAGAATGGTTGTACAGAAAAGCACAGTGGAATGCACATCAATGACAGTAAGGGAGTTAGTTCTCGGAACAGCTCCTGAACAGCAAGATCTCTGGAATAGTCTCCTCCTCGCTCGTCTGTGGGATGCATCCCATATATTTTCTTCCTGTGATTATTCTCCCCTGTCCCTTTGCCACATGAGCAGTTTCAGTTTCAGGGAGAGATACTGCTCATTGGCCAATGGTCTGGTGTGCAGTACACCATCAGATTCTACATGTCCAACACGGCACGTCTGCATGATGCAATGTCTCTCTGACCCCCTTGGTTTCACTGAATAAAAATTATAGCACTGAGTAATCTGGCACTTGGATCATTCTCCATAGATACGAACTAAAAGAAAATAACAGACCCACATAGTGCACATTCTTCTCTGGTTCTGATGTAGGTTACAGAGTCTCATTCTGAGGTAGCCTTCTAGATACTTTTTTTTTAGTTTTTTTTTTTTTCTTTTTTATTTCTTTTTTTCTTTTTTTTTTCTCAGCTTTTTTTCCTCTTTTTAAAAAAAGTGCTCAAATATGATGCTTGCAAGTGTTTGGTCTCTTGGATTTCATTCTGCCAGTGATGGGAAATGTAGAAAACAAAAATCCTTCCATGCAGAACATCAATGAAGCTAATATTAAATCGAAATATTATACCAAAATTCTAAGAGTTCCTTGAATATTTTGAATGTTCTTTAAAATCATGTAAGATATGGCAAACTCATGCCATCATTCATGGCTTCCTATAGAAATTGTGTTGAAAAATTTGGGGGGATATGTGTAAATATATATATATATGTTTTTAATTCTTCTTTTAGAAAAATCTGAATGGAATACTAAATATGTTCAAAGTTGACAATGGTGTTTGTTAATAAATTTGGTGTAGTTACTGAATGTTTCAGAGCAGATTTGGAAGGGATTACAAATAAAACAAGTAGCTTTTCCTGATGTTGATGGTTATGAAAGGAAGAAGGGCCCTGCTTATCCAAGTGCTTTGGGCTGGTACAATCACTAACATCCCCGACTTGGTTAAAACTAGGAATGCATATTATTCAAAGAGTTTTTGTACATGTGGTAAACAGATAATACTTTAATTGGAAGAGAAACACATATGAACAAGGAATGAAAATATGAACCAAAAGCTAAAAAGAAATGCTATTAAAATAGGCATCAATTATAAGGCACTCTAAATGCAAAACTAAAACCAAAAGAAAACAAAGTACAGCACTTCCCAGGAATGCTGTATGCCACAAAAAAAAAGAAAAAGTTTCTGATTGAACAGAGTAACATGAGTTTGGCTTTGCCCCTGTTACATATCATAAATGCAAATTTCATAGCACATACTATAGACAATATACAATTGAATACACTGTTTTTTAAACATCTTGATAGCTGATATATTACAACATTCTCCCCTCCTAAAGGGATATGCACTGACCTTTCCCACATGCACACCTCTTAGATATCTAATAATGTTTTATTGCACTAGAGTGTTAGAAATATTGAACTTTGTTGGAAGCCTGGCTAACAAAATAGTATTTGTCATTATGATTAGGTGGGTGAGTGAGGGGTTGGGGGAGATTGGGAGGGAAATTAAGGGGGTGAGGTCTGACAATCACTGATGTGCATTCCTCATTTCCCTTAAAAATTAAAATTGTGTGATATTAAGAAATATCAGTATGTCATAAAATAACAAATTGAAAAAGATGTTACCATAGCTTTTCTACCTTAGAAAATTAAAAACTAAATCATGGAAGAACTGAATGATAGCTATATGTATCTTTTTGTGTGGACACACTATATATATACATAGACACCCCTATAAAATATGGATATATATGTATATATGTTAGCAGCAACTTTATACTTTGCGCCTCCCTGTTGATTCCAAAAAAACAAAACAAAACAAAGTTCTCTTTGATTATTTGAAGAGAATGGGTACTTTCTCAGCAACAAAAACCAAACAGAAATGTAAAAATAATATCAGACGAGACCAATACTGTAGATTAAGAATATTGCACAAAAATGTGCAAATCTTCAAATTATTCAGTATTTCTACAGCAAGATATTACAGATAACAGTTCTACAGCTTAAAAAAACCTACAATTTGGAAATAAAAAATGAACAGTTATGTAACTTTTGAAAATTTCACTTTATCGAATGATACATTTTGTTAAAAAAAAGTTTACACAGTTAAAAATGAAGCACAGGTCAGCAGTATCTTTACAATACTAAAAAACTAAATCAAAGACTTTCTTTTTAAACATTCCCCACCCCCTTACCCCCTACAATGTTATTATGAGTAGTATGGTGGGAAGGGGCGATGTCGAAGCAAGTCCATTTTGTCATGAGAAGCCAGCAAAGATCGTGCCCTGAGCTGCTGCACTCAGGCCATTTCTCCTCACACCCGTCACACAATCCTGAACAAGATGGCGGTTCTTTGCTGTGATTTCTTCTTCCCTTTATTTTGAATCCTTGAGGTATCTGTAAATAAAATCCTTCAGATGCCTCCTCAGTCAGGATTCTCTTTATTATTTTTCAGGTTAGATTATTAAACAGTGAATTCTTGGTCCACCCAGAAGAGTTCGTTGTTTTGTGTGTTTTTTGTTTTTGTTTTTTTTTTAATTTGTTTTGTGTGTGATAGTCCTACTAAGTGGTTGTTAGCTAGAAGTTAAGAAGGACTTCTCAAGTGCCCTGTATGGCTCAGAAGAGACTCCATGGATATTGAAGGGCCTGTAGTAAAAATCCAAAGTGGGTCAGGGGTTTCTACGTTGCATAGTGATCGAAGCTGCCCAGGTACTCTAGTGCGGCTCGATAGCAGAACTGATACTGATCCTGCAGGAGACAAAGCACGGGCCGGGGGGAAAGGAAAGAGGCCATGAGTCCATTGTGACAGAAAAACGGAAACGATGCTGGAAGACTCAGCTACAGCTAGGGGAGGGCAAAACCACTACTTTCGTCAATCAATTCAATCCAATGACTGACTGTTTTCTTTTAAGCAAAGAACCATTAGCCACATAGGTATTTATTAACTCTACCAATCAATTTGACTAAAATCGTCTCCTAATCCCAAAGTAGTGAAAGCTCGTGTGAAGATTATCTTCCAGACGTATGTGAACTGTTCTCCCAGTAGTACTAGACAGTACTACCAACTGAACATGTGAACTCCTTATATGCCACAGCTGTCGTTTATAATTATCTAATTATTTGTGATAAGTAATTCTCAGTTTGCATATTTAAGAGAGGCTGATGCAGATACACATTGTCCAGAGGAAAATATGGGTTCATTTATTTTCTGGGCTATTGCCAAAAACATCTAAATTAAAAAAAAAATCTTATCAGACAGTAATCCTTATTGCCTGTAATCAGAATTACTCACTGTTGTTTCTGATGTGCTTATGTAAGTGAGGGAGGCAGCCAGAAGGTATCTTTGTGATGAACATCAGGCATATGAAGCTGAATACACAGGGTGTTGAACTGTTAAGCTTTTCATCCCTTGAAAATGGCATCATAAGACTGGCTGCCCATGTCAAAAAATACTTGTGCCATTTGGCCTAATTCAGTGTGATTGCTAGTTGTCTGTTCTAGAAAGACCTACACTAAACTAAAACAGCGTGAAACATATCCTTTTATAGACAGGGAAGAACACTGTCAAATTGGAGTAAGTGGGGGCATTATAAGATGGAAAAATTATAATTTACAGATGAGAAGGGATGAGGAAAAAGTAGGATTTTCCCATAAAAGAAACTTATTTTCAGTAGCCAATGGGGCTGAAAGCAGATAGTTTCTATTTTGCTTAAATGTGCATTTTTCTACAATAAAAATGGTAATGCAAAATAAATGGAGTTTGCTTTCCTATCTTGTCACAGTAAGTTGCTTGGCTAAGTGTTAAGGCTTTTTAAAAGTCCAATTTCCCTCTGTCACCCCCAATACCTATTAAGTTTGTCAGGCTGACATAATGTTTTGGGTATTGCAAGCCAAATGCTTGCACTATTTTCAAATCAAAGCCTGGAATATACTGTGGGTGATGAATTTAGGAATACATATAAATTGTATAATTTGGTGGCCTTTTGAGAAACAGAAACACTATCTATCACTTAAATTATCCTTAAAATGAAGTCAATAGGCCAGATTGACTAAATCATGAACTCCTATTATTCTGAGAAATATGAGAATTTTCATATCAATTATTGGAGTAGAAAATAGCAGGCTAATTTCATTAGGGCAAATATTTAAAAATATCATTATTAAGAAATGAAATATGGAACAGTTGATACCACCTAGGCAAACAGAAGGGGAATGGAGAAGTAAAATGGGCCAAGGGTCTGTTATCTACCAGGTATATTATCTACCCTTGTGCTTTTTACATATATTAATTATGTGCAATGTATATCACCTTAATATGTATATAATTAATTATATGAAATTGCCATTTTTATAGGCCCCGAATGACCAAATACTGACAATTTGACATGTTTCAACCTGATATATTATCTTAGATAACTTCCAAACCAGCTCTAAGATGTTGACACTACCACTCCCATTTACAAAGAGGGGGAATAAGGTTCAAAAATATTAAACAATTGGATGTTTTTCCCACAGTATTTCCCTGTATTTTGCCTCTGGTGTTGACAGTCTCTGGACTCTAGGAGAACTTGGCAAATAAAGTCTATTATCTGGCTCTTGAGATGTGACATACTCCTGGAGATTTTTCTCACCTCTGTCTGCACCATGGCTGGTCGTTGTGTTCTTAACATTTTGACAGTCTGGAAGATATCTACTACTCCTTCATATCTCATTCTTTCCAAAACAATGCTTAGTGTTATGAAGACTCCAGTTCTTCCAACGCCCGCACTGTCATAATAACAAAGGCAATATTACTAGATGAGACACGCAGTCATGGCTACATTTTCCTGGAGGTGGACATATGTCCACCAGCTTCCATATTACATCAGCTTCTTCTACAGCAATGTTTCAGAAAATGTGCTGTTGGGTTCACAAAATGATTAACTCTTAGGACAGTGTGCCATGATAACAGTGACAATGAATATAGAGTAACTGATTTTTTAAAACAGGGATTATATATCATTGTGGAAAGACCCAGGAAACATAAAATTATAAAGTAAATTGATTAAAGGAAGAGTGAATAAGATATATATTTACACTCTTTATCAGATCCTGAAATTTGGGCCTTGCCTGCTTAATATTTTTAAGCTATGAAATAATTCAGATAAGGTGAGACAAAAAGAGATTCTACAGCAGGATCGTCTGACACAGGATCTTCATAAGACTTCATTTAGTCTTCATAAGGGTTTATGAATTTTTTTTGTATGGATTATGTAAATGTATATATATATTTTCTGTTTTTGAAACTTATAGCTTTAGCATATTATCAAATGGGCCTCTAAACTTAAAAATAAAAAAAATGTTCGTTAAGAACCACTGAGCTATATACATACACTTATTTTTAGATGTTCAGTAGCTAAATATCAGGATTCTTTCCACCATGTTAGCAAGGTTTGGGGTTTCTGTTTTCTTTATTGTTTTAAGATAATTCCAGAATCGTAATTGTAGCAAGAGAAGAAAATGAATTCATAGCTTTTGTGCTCTTAAGAAGTAGGAAAGCATCTGGAGGTTTAGGTAATGAGAAGAGTGAATAATCTGAAAAATCCCTACATTTTTGGATCCTAATTAAACAGCATGTATAACGCTTGGGTACAGGCTGTAGAAACTGGATGGATTCATTTACTTGGGGATGTAATTGATATATAAATAGTGTGTCCTTTTATAAACTGTGTTTTTTCTAAAGAGTCCTAACAAATGTAAATCCACAGGCAGGTTTTACACAGTGGCTAAGGATATCTAGGGGCAGACAAGGCTCTCTGTCAAAACGGAGTAGATGACCTTCAGGGTTGCTTTCAACCTTGAAAGTCTCTCTTAATCCCAAGAGACTGTGATTTATGATCTTTTCATTGAATGATTCAAGTACTCCAGGATCTATTTTACCTTGATTTTATTGCTCAAATGTTACAAAAATATAGGGCTTCGGACTTTCCACGAGGTGCTTTCAAGAAAATACCAGACACTAGCCTTATAACTTCTGAATTTATTGACTTTGTCATGTTACTAATAAGCTATAAATAAAATAAGTGGTATTTTATAAATACTCTCAGATAAAAGGAAGTATCTAGAGGTCTTTAAGATACGTGAATAACTGTCATGGTATTTTACTAAAGTAGTCTTTGTATATACTCTTTATCCAAATAACTTTGTGACAAAAGCAATGAAAAGTGATACGCATATGCATGCTTATTTATACTTATGGGAATGCCTGAAGGTAAAGACAAATGCATTAAATATAGTCTTTTCTTTACAGTTTCTATTAGAGAATGTGAATTAGGATTTTGGTAAATTATGTGGAAAATTAAGGGGAGTATCCAGGTAATTCAAGTCCAGTGTATACCATCCACTTAGTCTGAATATTGAGTCCACGCATCATTTCCTACATGCTGTTTGGTTGTCTAAAGCACAGGATTCTGGGTAAACTCAACACATAGCAAATACGTAGAAATAAGGTCTGCTTCTCACGTAATATGCCATGCCTGGGAAATAATGTGCTAGAAAGGGTCACAGAGATCAGTTAGAAAACTGAGGTTTAGAAAAGTTTCCCTTTTGTCACAGAGCTCATGATGACAGAAGTGGGACTGAAGCTCAGGTATTTTGAAGCCCATGTGTAATAGTTCCCCTATTTTGACACACTATCACCCTTATCACTAAGAAATGTAGTTCTGGATTTGGGGCAGGGGGAAAGCAAATAAATTTTTTAATAAAGTCTTTCAAGATTTTGACTCTAAAGAATTACAAACTAAGACTTAAAAAAAAATGAGTTAATTCCTTTTGCTAGAAGGTTTTTGCATAGTAACTTCCAAAAGCACTACATTTATTGCAAGTGTCCTTTCTGAACCATTTAGTTGCTATTTCTATTAACTTCAATGATTTGAATTATAAAATGCTGTGGAAACTATTGAAAATAATTAACTTGAAGGTGCTTCATTTTCTGATATAGCAACAATTTTCAAGCACATTGCAATGTTAACTGAGGTACCATTCTAATCACTTATTGACTGACAAGAAATTAGTATTGTCATTAAGGCTTAATAACTATTTATGGTTTTCTCAAGAAGAGAAACACAGGAGAAAGATACAGAAAGATAGTTATCAGGGTAATGCTATGAAAGCAAAAAAGCTAAGGAATGATAAACTGAACAAATTATCACTCAGGGATATACCAATAATTCCTGATACAGTAAAACAGGCAAGGATAAACATAGTTTGGTTCTTTGCTACAAGAGGTAAAATTTGAAGATAGAAATCTTCCTTGATTATTTTCACTTTGTGGAAAGAAAGAGAAATGAGTCCTTGCTTGAGGGTTTACAATATATTTCTGAGAAAAATAAAATCTGGATTATGCAGACTCTCAGAAAACTGGTACCAATAATGAACAGACAACAGTGAATATTTTCAAAGTTATCACTGCATTAAGCACAAATGGAAACTCATCATTCCTGATTCTTAACTCACCTGCAATGGACTGAAATGGGTCCATCTTGGCCAAACTGCTCTTTTGTTTTATGGACTTGGCCAATGAAGTCAATAAATCCTTCTCCAGACTTTGGCACTCCCTGCTCTGGCCAGTCGGTGAACTGGAACTGCCTCACGGTTCGGGACTGCCCGTCCTTCAGAACGAAAGCCACACACCCAACCACAGAGGAGGACGCCAGGAGGATTCAGCCAGTGCACAGGCCATAAGAGCAGGCATGATTTTTTCCAAAACAGGGAAGAAAAAGTTAGAAACATGTTTAACTAGAAAATCAGTCATGTTCATATCTTACCTGCTATTAACACTGTCTACATTTCACATCTATTTAAATTGCAAATTGATTTACTCTCACAATGTCCAGTTAAAAACCAGAATTCTCAAAAAGAGCCGCCTCATTCTCATATTAGGAAATGCTTCTGAGCCCCAGAGATTGTCTTCGAAGCCAAAGTGGAACAAAGACATTCCATTTCAAAATTTTCAGAATCCAATAACCTCTTATGCTGACAGGAACATCCAGGCAAGTCGTCCAGACCAGAGATTCTGCTATTGTCATGACACCGTCACATCTGCTGTGCTAGCTTATTTGCAGCACTGTCAGATGACAAATAGTGACACTGAAAGGATCTGACACAAACTGGGTAGCGGCTGTTAACCTGGACGCCCCACGTCTCAGAGGTATACTATTGCTAGCCAAGGCAGTATACACAGCGCGTACCAGGTGACTATGCCGTTGAGCAGGAAGTGAGGCGTCCCTCAAGGAGATAGGAGGGATTATTAATGACTAAATGCTGTGTTCTGAAAAAGGACTCTTTCTGGCTGACCACAGAAGCTGAGGGGTCCATGCGTGGCTTTAACACAGACAAACCAAAAGCCAGATGCAGACGCAATCTTTCTTTCAAGTGATTAGGCAGAAGTACTCTGAAGTATAAATGGCTTCAAAAGAAAATACTAAAAGACTCTGGATTCATTCTGGAATTCTATAATGTTTGGAAGGATAACAAAAGCAGAAGGGACTCTCTGTTTATTGAAGCAGGAATAACAACTATCACCATCAACTTTCTTCCCTGAATTACAGAGACAGAGATAATCCAAATTCCAACTTCAGATGGGTGGATCCCATTTGAGGAGGCCCTGCTCCTAGTTAAGGCTTCAATGTGGTTCTTCTTTCCACTTCTTTAATAACTTTCCCCTCAATCAAGTCCTTTTTGATACAGATATTCATGTTCCCAAGATTCTGAGTAAGTAGCCTCTATGCTAAGTCGTTTTCAGTTATGTCTGACTTTTTGCAACCCCATGGACCATACCCCGCCAGGCTCCTCTGTCCATGAAATTTTCCAGGCAAGAATGCAGGAGTGAGTTGCCATTTCCTCCTCCAGAGGATCTTCCTGACCAAGGGACTGAACCTATTTCTCTTATGTTTCCTGCATTGGCAGGTGGGTTCTTTACCACTAGCACCACCTGAGAAGCCCTCTGAGTAAGTAAACAGAGACCCAATCTTTCTCATTGAGTTGTATGGAGAAGAAAGCATGGCCCAACTCGAGCTGGACACATCACCAAGTCTGGTGGTTTCCATAGGAACAGGGCATATTCCTGACTGGCATCATTTGGGAATTGAGATAAAACACGTAGATCACATCAACTTTGTGAGAATACTGAGGAATATAAAAATAACTGCTTGGCCCCATAACTAACTTATGGATTGTTACTACAGAAGCATGATTTACTTCCCTCGGTTTCTGAAAAGGGTTTGAAAAGCACAGGAAGGGAAGCCAGTGGCTAGGTGATACAGATTTGTCTTCTCTGACTGTCCTGGTGATTTCATTTCTGACCACGGTTGCTTTTAGCAGCAAGAAGTCATGTGTACAAACCTTTATGATTTGGAAGAGAGACCACCTGACTGCATTTAAAGGCTACCTGTTTAACGAGACTGTATTCTCAAGTGCCAATGTGCTTTTTAAACTGGAAAGTTGAGATTAGAAACACATTAGGAGCACAAATAGCACATGCTACGGTAGCTAAAAAAATTATACAGTCACAAGGAGGCTTCAAAACAAAACATGTGAACAAGTTCCTCCAAGGTTTCTTTTACTTATCACGGTCAGATTTAATTTGGGCAATCGAGGGGTAATAAAGAAGTTGTCTCTGCTGTTTGTGGTGCCTGGCTGCTGCTATACTTTCGTCAGAAATGGTTGGTGTGTTTGCTTGGAATGCACTCAAAATTTTCACTCAGATATCTAGCTTCAAATTCTGAAAGTGTGTTCTTTTTTTTAAAAAAAACAAACAAACACAGAGTAGGACTCAAAACGAGACCTAGGGGCTTAACTACTGTCTTGAGCATAGTCACCTTCAGAGTAGTTAAGACTTCAGACTTTCTAGGATTAACAGGTCTGTCACCTGAGCCAAGCAGCCTGCTAACCAATTTCTCCTTCACTTTAGGTCAATAGCCAGGGCCAGGCTTTGGGGATTAGTGGACAATCTCTAAACTTGAGTCTTGGTTGAGAAAGCTGCTTTCCAGAAAAAACAATGGATCAAGTAAATAGTTCTACCCTACAGTTTTATTCAACCCACCCACTGAGACAGTTCCAAAAACAAAGCAGGGCTTTGCACTGACCCAATCTCTTCTAAGATGTGTTTGTAATCATGGTTTAAAAGTGGCCAAAGGCAAGGATTTTAAAGTTTATGCACAGAACATCTTACATCAGGGCTGAACTTTGGACTCAGCAATCTAGATCAGAAATGCAGGATGAAAATTAGCCAAGAAGGGTCGCGGGTGCACAGCTTTCATGGACAGACATATTAGCACACGGAGGAATAAACCATGCCAGGAATCAAATTAGAATGTGCAAAGCTTGTCAGATTCTTCTAAAGAATGTCATTTGCTCTGCAGTTTTAAAATCATACCAAATTAACCTCCAAGCCCACATGACCTAAAGGGCTTAGCAAAACAACAACATATTTACAGCCTCAAGTAATGAAGAAGTCAAAAAAGCTCCAAAGAGAATGAGCTAAGAAGGTGAATGTAAGCGCAGCCAACCAATCAGTAAATGCTTCCCGGCACACACATTCACCAAGTATGTCCCCAAAGTTGGGCTGCCAGATGTTCCCTTTGAATGTGAGCCAAGCCTGGGTTTATGAGAAAACTTGCCAAACAGGCAAAGTTACTCTTATATTAAAAAAAGAAAAAAAAATTCTCCAAAATGGGTGATTTCTTTTAGTTTGGGACTATGGTCGCTTGGCAAATGTTTTCTCCCAGAGATGTCTTTTAGACTGTATTTCAGCTAATGTTTAAGAGCATAAGACTATGCCAACTTACCCTGGCATCTGTGACCTTGAATTCTCTTAGGATATATTGTGGCATGTTGTACTCAGCCATGGGATCAACAACAAAGTACTGGTATCTTGCAGATCGTTCTGCTGGCCAGTACTGGTGACATTTCTCCTGAGAAAAATGAAGATTAATGACGAGCTATGTAAAGTGTAAATAGAGTTTTGTTTATCACCCGTCTATATATCTAATGTCTTTCTTTCACTAACACCATTTTAGAATTTAAGACCATTCCATTACACGTGACTCATCTTCTCTTTGAAAGCATAGGTTTCCTCAGGAGAGGGAAATTGTGTGGGTCACTATTTGCTCACGGTACCAAGCAGAGTACTTGGCATACAGTAGATGCCTAATACACCTAAGTTGAACTGGCTACTTCAATAGGGTAAGCATCTTCATACTTAGTTTAGACAAATAATTACATCAGTACTCAGGCTAATGCTAGCCATGTCAATCATGTATTGACATTCACCATTGTGGTTTTGAACGAAGACAAACGTCAAGTGTGAACACAGAAAGAAACCTCTGAGTTGAACTTGTCCAATCTCCTTCGTCAGCTGAAGAACCTGGAGCACGTGCAGTTTTAGTGACTTCAGCAACCAAATCAGAAAAGTCAAGTTTCTTTCTCAGTTTGGTATTTTTTTACTCTCTGTCTGGGCTCTAAAATTTGGGTTTTAGATACATCTCTACCATTGAATTTATACAAAGACAAGAAAAAAAAAAGCCTCTTAAGCAAATATGGCAGAGTGCTTGTATCTGCTGAATCTAAGTGGCTCTAATACTATTATGAATTAGGTGGCTCTAATACTATTTCATGGTATTTTTCAGAATAACCTTTTTTTTTTTAAGTAGAGCAGAGATTATCAGATTTATTCATAGAAAAACTATGTAACTTTCCGATAGTTTAATCAGAGTGGAAGATGAACAAGCAAAAATTTGCCTCAGAGATGACAAAGTCAAATTCCTTCATACAGAGTAATGATGGCACCTAAGCTATGGCTTGTTCAGAGCAAAAGGAAGTAAGACTACACTGAGAATCAGAACAAATCAGCAATATTAGTCTCTATGACAGTGCTACACTGGAAATAAAGTACCTGTTTTTTCTCCAAAACACAAAAATGAAAGAACTTGATGTGGCTTTGCAAGTTAAAAACCAACATACAGTAATGAATGACTCATAACATGTCTGGAGTACTCAACATTTCAAAGAAACGACATTAGCACTGGGGTTTTTTCAATGGAATCCTCATTTCTTTGTGGAGTGAAGGTCTTATGTGAAGATACTCACTCTACCCATCTCACGCAGCTTGGTGAGCATCACGACAATGGTGGAGTTGTGTTCCCAGAGCATCCGCCAGAAGTCTTCAGTGGTCTCTGCCAAGGGCCCCTGGGTAGCGATGTAAGCTTTCTGTTGTCTGAATCACAGATAGCATGTTAATCAGAAAATATACAAAGGCTTCACATTTGATATGTAAATATCAAATCCAGGTAATAAAAATGAAAATATTAATGTTATTATGGTAAATTCCCGTTACAATTATGTAATCAAATAAGAACATTTAAGACATTTTAGGAATTTTGCAAAAGAAATTGCTTTGTTAATATAATGATGTATGTCTTTATCACTGTTATTTAAACTTTAGAGCAATGCTAATAGTTCAATTTCATGTCTCATATAAATCACTTAAGAAACAGTTGTGCAGCTTCATTTTGTAGAAATGACTCATACAATCTATGACATTTATATAATTTGGTTCAAAACAATTTCTATATTAACTCCTTCCATATCCAAATGGTTTCTGAAAGAAGAGTGCAGATTATAAATTCCATGATTGCTTCCTCTTACTCCTATCCAAAATAACAAAAAATGAATATCAAGGGACTGAATGCTGACCAATGCAGAAAGAAAACATTTTAAATTGAGATGAAATTCATTCTGGCTGTGAAACTAGGGCACATGTAAATACCAAGAGTTTAGGCTGTCAGGGGAGCAAGAGTATATACCTGTATCCATCAATAAAACTGGCATTGATGTAATCAGATCCTTCTACACCTCGGATAGGCTGCAGGCACACCCTTGTGGATTCATATGGCATAATATTAACAAGGCGATTTTTGAATTTATTACATGGAAGATTGGCACTGATGAATCTTGAGGTGTGAGCTTTAGAGCTGGCTAGACGCTGTTGAACAGAAAAACAACAAAAAAATAAAAATTCAACAAAGATAATTTTAGCCTGTGGTGTAACTGCAGTGAACCCAAGATTTTCTCTTTAGATACGAAGATTCTGTTTATTTTTAATCCAGTCACTCTTCCAACTGCACTGCTTTTCACGTCTACCTAATGACTCCATATAGACAGAGGAAGTTTTAAATATTATGTTCTAAGAATATGTTCTCTCAATTTAAATTAGGGTACAGAAGAGCTCAAGGTATTATGAGGAAGCAAAAAATAGAAAAGGGAAAGATGAAGAAAGTGTTTTATAGTCAGACACCCGAGGGAGAAGGTCAAGTGAATCTTGTAACTTCACCTATTTGAAAGGTTAAGAAAGACAATTCCAGAATGACTTGCTTCTGAATTACCACATCACATCCAATATCATACCTTAAATTCGAGCTCCATTCCTGTGACATTCTCTCCTGTTTCTATTTGTGTCAGCTTCTGAATGTAGGCATACAAGTTTCTAGCTGGCACTTCGGTATTTCCACAAGTCACTGCCTCCAACAGTGCATCATGGATAAAGATGTATTGGTCTTCTGTTTGAACCATGTAATTCCTCTGGGCTCTCATTAAAGTTACATGGCCATAAATATCTACAGTTTTTTCATGCTTTATTCTTTCTAACATGGCATCTATTACAATGAAACACCCAGTCCGGCCAACTCCCGCGCTACAAGGAAAACAAAAATGGAAAAAAAAAAAAAAAAAAAAACAAAAACAAAGAGAGAGAGAGAGAGAAGTACAAATGAATCTATTGAGAAACCAACACATTATAAAATTATTTTGATTATTTTTAATTAACTAGATTTTAAACCCAGTAATTCTACTCAAATAGCTACTGTGATGGTTTTGGAGCATTCTAAACCAAAGGGCAGGGAACAAATTAACAAATAAAATTTGACTGGCTTCAAAATACAAAAATAGTAAATCTGTAATTACTATGCTCCTAGATCATGTAACACAAAGTAGTATTATTTTGAAATCATTATGAAAAAGTTACATTTACGCTTTTTACATTAAAGGTATTTAAAAAAAATCTGGTTAAGATCGAACTAGACATCTTTTACAACCATTTCAGTCTATTTTAGTTCAATTTATAAAAAAGGAAAAAAACAAAACTAGTAAATCATTCAACTTGAAACATTTCATAATCTAAAACTCAGCAAGGAAGTTTTAAAACCAACCTAGTGAGAAGTATATAATTAAAATGTTAACATGTTGTTGCATACTCAAAATAGCTAGTGTATTCTCGATGGAAAGACATTCTTAACAAAAAGCAATCACTAGAGAGTGTGGGTGTGTTTCTTGCTTTTACTCCTTTTTCTTCCAGAGTTGAATGTATTTTGGAATTTCAGGTTAAATTCAAGTATTCTTGTGTGGGAAAATAAAAGCTTCAATCTTTGTTACGGGAGAAGCTCTGAGGCATTTTTTTAAACTCTATTACTCATGGAGTCATGGGTTGTTTTCCAGTTGGTGGAAACCGATTCAAAGAAGAGGAGGTGAAAGATCAAACAACGCACAGTGACAAGTTCTGCTGCTCCAAGGAGACAATCTAATTCACTGAACTAAATTACAGAGGCAGATGGTGGGAACATTGGCGTTTCCTTGAGTGTGGGAAAGAATACTAACAAAATAACACATCTGTGTCCTGAAATCCAAGGTAAGGCCTTCCTTGTCTCTGTGTCAAGTATGGCTGAATCCAAAATGTTTTTCTTCCAAGCATGGAAGAAACATGGCTAGGAAACATGTAATCAATGGAAATATAAATATATATCAGCACCTTAGACACCAGGCAACAGACAACCTCCTTCATTCACTATGTGCCACTGTTTCCCATCTTTTGTATTTCTTTGTGCTTATTTATTTGTCTATCTATGCACTGATATATCCATCTCTTCATTCAATGAGCAGTGAAGTACTCTGATAACTAACATATGAGATACAACATTAAAGGTGACTGGGATCCCACCTAGAGCTCATACTATCGATAGAGATAATACTTTATATAACTATTTACAACACAAGAAAAAAAAAAAAAGACGTGCTGGTTTGTGGGTAACATGTCATTTGAACCTGGTCTTGAAGGACAGGAAGGATGAAGAACTGAGGAGGCTAGAATAACAGAAGAAACAGAATGGGTTTTGCAGTCATTCTACTGACTCTGGGAGCTGCATGTAAAATTTTCATAGACCTAGTGAAGCTCCAGTGTAAGGAATGTACCAAACTTTATATAAATGAGCAAAAGGGTATTTGATTCAATTGCCAAGTGGCTGCAAGTAGTAAGTGACCATTTTGTAACATATATTACCTTTATTTAACTGCTGAGCAGTATAGATTGAACCCAGCCTCCTGGGTTTGTAGGAGTCCTATGGTTTGTACACTAACAGTTGGAAATAGGGTATAACCACTATTTAAAAAATATTTACTTTTTTGTGTTCTGTTAGACACAGAAACTGTCAGTGTCTTAGAGAGCCTCTGGATACTGACTCTAAGACACGCCATTCAGAGTTTAAACCACAAAGTGACATGACATTGAGATGTAATGCAAAAGCCTTCTGGGACAGAGTCGGAGACATGATAGCACATTTCTTAGCACAGAATAACCAGCAGATTGATGTGTGAGATCCATGGAGCTCCATTTTATTTAGTTAGTTTTACCAAAGAAACCAGTAAGATGGTGTTTACCATCACACCCCACCATGTCTCTCCTCCAGGCCCTAGGCAGGATTACAACCACTCTCTGTCCCGGATCCCTTGGTGTCTTCAATACTACCCTGCAGTCTAAGTCACACTGTGTTATTAGTTAGTCTACAAATAATGAGCATATCTTGAGAGCTGGAACAACATTTTCTGTTATCTTTCTCTGCTCTGCACCAAGCATACAGTCAGTGTGCAGTAATGTGTATGGAAAAGTGAACGAATTAGTGATTGGCATGAGAGGCCTTGTGTAACGAGCAGCCCACCCAGGTTTGGTAATAAGACCCCTCAGTCAGTGAAAGAAATCGTACACTTGACACAGGTTCAGAACTGTGCAAAGAAAGCCTGAAGACGATTTCACAAAGTGTCCGGTAGGGAAGAGGGGGACAGGAAAAGGCTTTGAGTGGTTTTCTGTATCTTGGTCTCCTGATGAGCCACGGCATTGCAATGAAAAGAAACTAGGTAAGACTTAGCCTGGAAAAGGGAGGCAGCCCCCCTTGTTTGGTAGGTCCTAACATTCAGTAAATCTTTTCCTTTTCCCTGTGTTGTCTTTCTAAACTGTTTTCATCCTAATGGTTCATTGCTTCTAACTAGATACAATATCATGTAGTTCTTCCTAATGGAAGCTATACTGTAAGCCATATAACTGTAACGATGTATCAAGTCAGATCTAGACAACAACAGGAATATGTTCTCCAAGTATACATCAGAGGCCATTCCTAATCTCTGAATGATGCATGGTTCTGTATTCTGGCAGAAAGATATTACAGAATCCTACAAAACTGGTAGGGATAACTCCAGATCCTAACAATTTCAACCTCTTCATGGTGGTAATAATGCATTTTTTCAAAAACAAAAATGAAGAGGGAAAATAATAAAACATGTGCCTGTGTCTAACTCATGAGTTGTGGGAAGAAAACAAAACAGAAACAGAGGCTTTGACTTGTGCAAAAGCTATTTTTTCTCCTCTGAACAGAAAATATTGTTAACAGCCCAATCTTGCTGTTTATATGCAAGAGAGGAAGAAAGTGCTCCTTGGAACTTAACATGTTACCTCTTTTCAAAGATGAAGATTTCTTGGAGGTTTTAAATGTTGGAGGTGTCTCTTAGCTTTAAGCAAGACTATGAAGTTCAAAATACTTTTTTCAGATACCAGTGATTGGGTGTCCTTGAGAAAGTCACTTAATCTCTCTTGGGTTTTTTGTTGTTCTAATGTTAATTAACTTGTTAATTATCTAGTAAGTTTTAAGACTGCTTTAAACATGTTTGCTTTGCAAACATAAAGGAAGATGCAGTTGCTTTGTAGGTAGAAATTCCATTTGAAGAGTCTACCTACGAAATTGACAACAAGAAACAGGCAATGTTAATACCGGGAAATTTTTTATAGAATCACCACAGGATCATTTGCGATCAGGCTCTCAAAATCTTGCTTTAAACTACTCCCTCTAGCTGTTCTTCCTTTTCTCCCCGATTTCCAATAATAATACCTTATGTTTGAGGAAGTTTGTGCTTTCACATTTATTCTCAAGGTAAATGAGATGGCCGTGAAGGGCCTCTCACCACAGTGCTGGGTATCCTGGAGGCATGTGACATTATCTGTCAGTTTCCTTTCCCCTTCAGCGATTCACAACATTCAGGAACTTCTTTGAAGTCATACAGCTAAAGGTAAACGGCCAAATAGGGACTCAAATGCAGGTTCTGAGATGCTGAGCTTTAGCACCACATTTCAATAGGGCATCACCATTTCCGCCATCTGGGTTAAAAATGGATACTTTCTTGTGACCTACCCCTCTGCAATGCTCCTTTGCTATGCTATGCTAAGTTGCTTCAGTCATGTCCGACTCTGTGTGACCCCATAGACGGCAGCCCACCAGGCTCCCCCATCCCTGGGATTCTCCAGGCAAGAATACTGGAGTGGGTTGCCATTTCCTTCTCCAGTGCAGGAAAGTAAAAAGTGAAAGTGAAGTCGCTCAGTTGTGTCTGACCCCATGGACTGCAGCCTACCAGGCTCCTCCATCCATGGGATTTTCCAGGCAAGAGAACTGGAGCGGGGTGCCATTACCTTCTCCAACAATGTTCCTTTAGTAGTGTTTAACTAGCCTTATGAAGGTTTCTTAAAAAGTCTCTCTTCCTTGGTTTCTGTGACGCTAATTGGGGGATTACAGGGAATATCAAATACTCCTCTTGGGGTTGATGGCAGGAAGGGAGAAGATTTTATAATGATATCAAATACAAAATAGCCTGAAACATGTAGCATATGAAATTAGTCAAAAAGATCTGATTCGTGTGTATAATGGTTCCATTGTCTCTATGACAGGGTAGAATTTCTCTCACGTTGGAAACCAAAATCAAAGATCAATCCTAAATGTCATTTTCAGAAATCTATAGGCAGCTCTCAGACTGTGCCTCAGTACATAATGTTTTTTTGTTTTTTCTGTTTGACTCCTGTGCTGGCTCTTCTTCCTCTCTGGATTTTTCCATCTGAACTCTTTTCTCTAATTTACATATTTTTGCCAGGCCCCAAAATGTACATAATGTCCCCAAAGTTCTGTCCTCCTTTCTCTCATTCTCCTTCATGGTTCAGCAATAATCTTCAAATAAATGATTCCTAAAGTAATTGCTCTTTCTTTGACCATAAGGGATACCTATATTTCAAACCGTTCTCAGGTTTCTCTAGAAATAAACATATCCCAAGAATCATCAACATCTCTGCTCAGATCTGCTCTTCCCACCGTCATGCTCCTCCTTGTCATTCAGATCTAAAACTGAAGGATCATCTTGAATTATTCTTGCCTTTTGCCCTGCCCAATAACAAATTATAAATTTCTACACATTCAGTTTCTACAGTTTTGTTCAACTATCCATCCGTGGTGTGCGGGAGCTGGCAAAACTCAACTGATGAATTCTCAGAAATCCTGCTTAAGCAATTAAATTAAAAATGAAGGTAAACTCAAAATGCATTGCGTCTTAATTATCTTATGTTCATGCTCTTCAGGTGAAAATATTATATAATGGTGTGCAACTGAGTATCTCTCCCAGCTTTTGGATTCAGTGATGTCACATTTATAGCCTGGAGTATTTACACCAAGGAAATGGACAAATACTACTGCCTACACCCAACCCACTCCCCACCACCCTGAGCTGGCGGCTACTTATTATCAGCACACAGAGTATCCTAATTCATCCATTCTTACCACCACCCTGGGACAGACAGGAAATGCTCATTACTTTGTTCTTCCATCCACATTTGCTATATTACTCTTTCGTACTGCAGGCTATCATCCCACAGATATCTCCTGAGTGTCTATCATGCGCTAAGATATCATGGAACTGGCAAACAAAACAAACATGATTCTTCCCTCATGAAGATGACAGTGCAGTGGGGGAATCTGATATTAATAATCATATGAATAAATACATAATTAGAAGTCCCAACAACTGTTGTGAGGTAAATGTGTAGAATCCTGGCAGAGAAACTTTGGGGAAGTATCATTTAAATTGATATCGTTTATGAACTGGATTGTGTCTCCTCAAAATTCATTTGTTGAAGTTCTAAGCCCCCACTGTGACTATTCAAAACTAGGGTCTTTAGGGAGGTAATTCAGGTTCAATGGGGTCATAGTGCTGGGTCCCTAGTCCAGGAGGACTGGTGACCTTATAAGAGTATAAGAGACTCTGGAGATCTTGCACTCTGCGCACATGCACACAGGAAAGCTTGTGCAGAGACATAGCTAGAAGATGATCATATTAAATTAAGCCAGGAAGAGAGGGCTCACCAAAACCCAACCCTAACAGCACCTCAGCCTTGTACTTCTGGCTTCCTGAACTGTGAAAAAATAAATTTCTATTATTTGAAGCACCTAGGCTATGTCACTTTATTATGGTGCCCTAGTAAACTAATACGGAGAAGGCAATGGCAACCCACTCCAGTACTCTTGCCTGGAAAATCCCACGGACGGAGGAGCCTGGGTAGGCTGCAGTCCATGAGGTCGCTAAGAGTCGGACACGACTGAGAGACTTCACTTGCACTTTTCACTTTCATGCATTGGAGAAGGAAATGGCAACCCACTCCAGTGTTCTTGCCTGGAGAATCCCAGGGATGGGGGAGCCTGGTGGGCTGCTGTCTATGGGGTTGCACAGAGTTGGACACAACTGAAGCGACTTAGCAGCAGCAGCAGCAGCAGTAAACTAATACACTACCTACAGGATAAGACATGGTTTGCAGAGTGAAGAAGAGTGGGAAAGCTTCCGAAGAGAAAAATAAATCCCAAGAAGAGGCCTTGGAATGGAAAATAGCTTAGAATATTGGAGTAATGGAAAGAAAGCCAGGGTGGCTGGAAGGCAGTGAGGGAAAAAAGACATACTTATTTTTATATTTATTTGCTTTCCATTTTAAGGACTGTTTAATATTTTTATTATATGTATAACTATTAACAGCAATTATTTAAAATAATTGTTTTACTTATTCATAGACTACCTTTATGACATGGCTCATCTAATCTTGAGTTCTTTATTCTGATACAATTATTGGATTGCTAGCATTCATCTTTGCTAGCATTATTTCTGATATCTTCCTGAGAAGTTCTTTATTTGCCTTTACATAGGGCCAACAACTTGGCTATGTGCATGATTACTGGGCTATAATATTATCTGCTCAAACTCTAAATCTATTGCCCCACAGTCTGTCTTTGTATTTTGAAGAAGTAATAGGCCAGTCTTATTTTTGGTCGTTCAGTAGCAATTTTACCCCAAATACGGGTGGGTTTTTTCTTTAACGTAGAAGTTCAAAAATATCTGGATGTGATTTATGCACCAGTCTCATCATTAAATCCACATGCTCTCAGATAATACTTTTACTTTAAGAGTCACAGCTTTCCTTCAGCTCCAGGAAAGTTGGATGTCTTTATAGCTTTCCCACCTCTCTGGGTTTTTGCTTACCAGACTCTTCCTCTTCCTTATTGTGTCCTCCTCCTAAGATATATGTGTTGATACCTGCCTTCCCTCAAGACCCATCTCACATTGTGCATCCTTGGTCTGGACTTTGTCCTTGTTTATCTCTATCTGTATCCTTATGACCGTTTATACCTCTTTATTGGTAACTGCCATACCTTATTTTTGTTTTCTGTTTATTATCTTTATGCAAAGTTGCTAAGCTCCTTGAGGGGAAGAACAACAGCTTCCTTGTCTCTACTGCGCTTGACAATTTCTCTTGTCAATTTCTATGCCAGGGAAATCAGAGGCACTCACTTTGAGTTGCAAAATTTTAAAAAACTTAAGTTAAAAAATATTGAGTCTATTTCTGGACTTTCTATGACATGCACAGGAACATTCCCTCAAAGGCCCCTGCTTGGCGATATTCCCTGGATGCATGCATGCATGCTAAGTCACTTCAGTCGTGTCCAACTCTTTGCGACCCCATGGACTGTAGCCCACCAGGCTCCTCTGTCGATGGGATTCTCCAGGCAAGAATACTGGAGTGGGTTGCCATTGCCTTCTCCAGGGAATCTTTTGATACAGGGATTGACCCGGCTTCTCTTATGTCTCCTGCATTGGCAGGCGAGTTCTTTACCACTAGCGCCAACAATGCATGGGGATATTCCTCGGATACATGCTCACACAGATAAAGGGAGTTCTTGTAATTTGATGAGATGGAAACTGCCTGTGCTTATGTTGTACTCCACTTACTCAGAAATAAGAGACTTGAGGCACCAGATTTTTCTTAAGAAGCTGAACGCTGTACATTCAGAGCTTTTAAAACAATGTCAGTCCACTTTTGTTTGAATTTCCAAGTTCCCGCAGCAACACATATTTTACTTCCTTCTCCAATTTACTCCAGTTTTCACCCATCAGTATCTGAGTGCAGTGCACCTTTCAAAATGAAGGATTGTAGTTCTAAAAGCAAATGCATTTTTCTTTGATCCTGAAAAACTTAGCTCCTCATAGCAGCAATAATGACGGAGCCCTATTTAGTGCTGTTTGTTTTTCATCATTTCAACAGCTTTCAACCTGAAACATGATAAGAACAGCAAAACTGATAAACCACCCTTATTTTTATCTGTTTTCTGTCAGAGTAGTTGCCAAGCACAAAGACAGATTTTTCTAAATATCTCTGGGAAGAAAAAGAGTGCATAACCCTGTGCTTCAGGCTGAGGCCAGCACAATTTGGTACATTTATTATGTTACAGAAAATTCCAACAAAAAGGGAAGAGGACAGCACTTTTAAATCAAGTCTAGGATTAGGTTGGTCTCTGTTACCGTTGGAGTAAAACCAACTTTCTAAGTTACCTTCTAGTGAAGACAGTAATTCCACTAAAGTAAACCAAGTGATTGACAAACTTTTGCCTTGATTAAACAAAAAAAGGTTTCAGAGAGTGATAGACATTCCAGTGTTTACAAGCTGAAAAACTATGCAATCCATTAAACAAGTATGCCTACTAGGAAATTGTTATTACTTCAATATTATCATCCATCCAGTTACAACATTTGTTTTCAATTTCTAAAAACATGATTGAGTTAGTCCCACGAGTTGAAATATGCTTAATGTCCTGTGATGCGATACAGTAGTAATGTGCAAAAGGAAAACATTAAGAGGCATGAGGGGGCTATTTTGTACTAAAATCATTCTGGGTATGTGCTTAAAAGTTGGCTTTCCTGATTAATCTGTGGAGTTTTAATGCTGACCCTTTACTGATACTTCAATGATCTGGCAAAGAAAGAACAGAACTAGAAGATTTTACAGATCAGTCAGTTGGGTGCAAAGACAGTGAAATATGATGCAGAAACCATGGTGAGCATTTTGTACAGATATCAGCTTGTGCTTTGATTGGATATTATAGTTCATCTATAACAAGAATGGCATTTATGAACTGCAAGACTGTTTATTAAAAAAGGAATCTAATAGAATGGGTTTTATGACTGAGTTTTATAAGATTAATGAGATGACTCTTCTGATGAAACTGTGATGTGATCCTGATATGGCTGCCGTTTTGAAACTCTTTCTTTTCTGACAAAAATTAACTTTTAACTTAGTATACAGCTGTACTTGACCATCTCTAGAGTATTTAGGACTTTGTACAAAAATAGACATATAACCATTTTATTTTTTACATCCTCTGGCATCTTTTGTACCTTGAGTGACAGAGAAATTATATAGATCCCTTATATATAAGTATTCATCTGACTAATCAGTTTTTATATATTATTATGAACTAAAATGTAAAAAATATGTTTCAACAAATTGTCAGTGAAATGCAGTAGAATGTATCTATGCTGTTAAGAGTTGTTTGGGAGGGAATTTTTCAGTGTTCATAAAAATTTAAAATTGCACCTATCCCTTGACACAGCACTTCCAGACAACTTTCATGAAGATATATGTACACATATGCACAGAGAGGTACTTACAAGGTGGCTCAGTGGTAAAGAATCCACCTGCCGTGCATGAGATGCAGGTTCAATCCCTGGGTCGGGAAGATACCTGGATAAGGAAATGATAACCCACTCCAGTGTCTTGCCTGGGAAATCTCAGAGGAGCCTGGCAGGCCCACGGGGTCACAGAGTCAGACATGACTTCGACTAAACTACAATGCACAGAGAATGTTAGAAAGGGATCTTTGCTTCAGCATTATTTGAGATAGCAAAGTACTGTAGCTAGGAAACAGTTAAGTAAACTATGGCATATAAATATTGAGAATACTATGCAGCAGTTTAAAGAATGAAGTGAATCCATGTAATGACCCCTTCAAAAAAACTAAATATTTTGCAGAGCAATATACATATCATGATAACATATTTTTTTACAAGTCCACACAATACAATTAAGCATATTTTATATGCATACTTAGTAACCTCTTACTGAAGCATGGAACTGGTGATAAAGGTGGTAAGGAAGATTTTCACCTCAGTTGAAGTGCATGATTTTTTTTTAAGCAAGGACAATATACTAATAATCAGTAATAATGGAATTAAAAATAAATTTAATGTAATAGATTTTAAAAGTTACCATTATAAAAATAATCAGTTAATTATTGAAAAATCAGTTAATAGTTGAGGACTCAAAGAAGTAGAGAGAGAAAGTGAAATCTCATTCACTCTAGCTTGGGAATACTGCCCAGACATGGATTCTCAGGAGACGATAGGGTGATACTGGGCCTTTGCAGCCTGGGCTTGATCCTGCCATCATGTGCTGGCCTTTATGGAGTGGGCTCCAGAGAGAAGACAGACAGCACAGAGAGGAGAACGCTTAGAGTCTAAGCAGAGGACAACTGATCTGACAAGGATCCTAGTTCAGCATATTGAGAGGCCAGTACCCATCATATTTCCTCAGGGCATTTAATTTCTCCAGATGGGTGAAGGGGGATTTCTTAAAGTGAATTAAGCCTGTAAAAAACAAAATCCACATGGGCCTAATATGACTACCCGCCACCTCCCCCCCCTCTCCCCGCGCTGCAACGTATTGACTCAAACAAAAATCCTTCAGAGACTTTTCTGTATAATCTTGGCTCTGTCCCAGCATTATCTGCTGAATACATTCCTTATTATTCTTAAAATGTGATGCTCAAGATAAAGTAGAAGGCTAATATATTTATATAAAGAACACCTGAATATGTCATGGCAGGTTTTATTTTACAGATGGATAGAGGAGGCCATTGGGCAGAGATAAAACAGACCCAGCTGGCCCTTACTGGTAGCTGACTTGAATCTGAATGAGGTCAACTGGATGATGCTATGGAATTATAAGGAACTATATCATTTTCACTGAATTTTTCTTTGTAAATAACCATATCAGTTCAATCCATATTCTAAATTTTGTTTAAAATGACACAAAATTATCCACATCTTGACTGGATACAGCCATTAACCAGCCCTGCCAGATAAAACTACACAGGCTGCGTGCTGCAATTCAGTAGCAATAGAAGAGCTACTGAAAGATATTTGAAAATTACTGAAACTTTAGAAACTTTATTTCAATTGTTTTGCCAAGTGTATCTGTGTTTTCCCAAAAGGGCAAGATTCAGGGAATTTTGTTTTGGTGTTTTTCTTTTTTAAAATGCAATTATCTTCATACAAACATAAATGATCCAATGGTTTTCAAGGCTCTAATCTGAGGTCACAGACTGATAGCTATGTTTTATTTAGTCCTTTGTTCACTTCAAACAAGCTTCTGTAAGGCAGTGAGAATCACAATTCAAATACAGTTTACTGGCTGCCAGGGTCTGCTTCACTTGTTTTTATCATATCACTCCACAGAAGCCCAGCAGGCCTTTGCATTGGTGTTCCCCACCTGATCTTCTTAAACTCTGAATTAATACATCAATACTGCTCACTGCCTCTCTGATTCCTCCACCTACTTAGATTTTTGAAAGAGGAAACTGAGGACCTATGCTGGGTTAGGAATTTGACCAAGTAATGCAGATGTTTGGAAGAAAAGCTATGACCAACCTAGGCAGCATATTGAAAAGCAGAGACATTACTTTGCTGACAAAGGTTCATATGGTTAAAGCTATGGTTTTTCCAGTAGTCATGTACAGACGTGAGAGTTCAACTCTCATAAAGCTGAGTGCTGAAGAATTGATGCTTTTGAACTGTGGTGTGGGGAAGACTCTTGAGGGGCCCGTCAACAGCAAGAAAATCAAACCAGTCAATCCTAAAAGAAATCAGTTTTGAATATGCATTGAAGGATTGATGCTGAAGCTGAAGCTCCAATACTTTGGCCACCAGATGCAAAGAACCGACTCATTGGAAAAGATCCTGATGCTGGGAAAGACTGAAGGCAGGAGAAGGGGGTGACAGACGACGAGATGGCTGGATGGCATCACCAACTTGATGGACATGAGTTTGAGCAAGCTCTGGGAGTTGGTGATGGACAAGGAAGCCTGGTGTGCTGCAGTCCATGGGGCTACAAAGAGTCGGACATGAGTGAGCAACGGAACTGAAACTGAAATGTGGCTGTTACTAGCAGAGCAAAGACCTGGGTCTCTGTCTACTCGTCCCAAACTCATGTTTCCACCAATGGGATTTTATTGAAAACAAGGTTATAGTTTTCCTTCGAGCTCCCTGGATAAACCCAAGGACCGTGATTCCATCAATTTAGGCCACAACAATGTTGGTTCTAAAAGGGCCTATGTTGTGCCTATAACTGTCCTTTATTAATAAAACATAAGCTCTCCCATGCTATTCAACTACCCAAAGAGAAAGGAATTAAGTGGCTTTCAAGCATTGTCAAGATAGATCTTCATGTACCTGACTATGTACTAACTAGTTAGATTGATGACATCTCTGTTTGAGACAGATGGATGAAATACTTTCATTAAGTATAGTATTCATAGATGATAACTAATTAATTAATGAAAACCAGTATTAAGTGTATTTAGGAGGCCATAATGGTCATGTTTGAGGATGGGAGTAGAAAGGAGAGGTTTGCCTATTATTCAGGGTAATAGTAGAAGATGGAAAACAGACACAAGACAGGGACACCAAAGAGATGAAAGGTAATATTCATTAACTCAATAAATTCAGAGAGATCCCTCTTCTGTGTATTAAGATCTCAATCACCATGTGATGTATCCCTAGGCATTTAGGCATTATATGTCTATCCAAGTAACCTGTACACATACCTAGGCAGTATTAAAACGTATATTCCTGGGCTTTGCCCCCAGAAATTCTAATTCAGTAAGTGTGGAGTAGAACTCAAGATTGTCCATTTCCAACAAGCTCCAAAGTGATGCTGATAGGCTGGTTCATGGGCCATACCTTGTGTAACAATGCTCCAGAGGTACTCCTCTTCCAATATTTTTATAAGTAAACGAGGGCCAAAAGATGTATCAAATATACTGCTACTAATTATCTATGCATGAGTGTATGTATGTGTGTTCATATACATACTTTTTTAAAAAAAATCTTGAACTCCATTTGTAATAATTTTTTTTTAACCTAATTGACTTAAAACTTCAGTGCAAATGGGGGAACACAAAGTCTGCTTTCAAAAATGTACATCTGCTTTCAAAAATGTAGTTTGCCTTTTTTTTAAAGGCCAAATACTTTACTATTTCCAGATACCTGCAAATGTATGAAATTATCTTGTAATAAAACTCGGACGCCAGAAGCCCACCTTACAAGTTTTCTTAGAAAAAAAGAAGAAATCAGATACCAGGTAATAAGACCCAAAAGAATCTCTTCCAAAGACAGAAAGAAAAATATCCAAGCAATAGAACCCTGACTGGAAAGACACAATACAAAGAGAACTATTTTTAAGCTTCCTTTTATGACTGGGGGCACAGCAAAATAGTTTGAAATAGAAAGTGTTCATGCTGATTACATGAAATCAAAATACACACTGTTCAAAGGCAGCCAACATTTAAAAAAATATGCAGCTTCGTTTACGCAGTGAATTTCAGTGTTCTTTTAGTCTGGGAATATTTTAAAATACCTTGCAGGTACAACTGGGAAAATTCAGTGATACCCCTGTCCAGATATCAGCTATTTGGTTATAAAAATATTTTCACATTTCCTGCAGATGTCTAGATTCCTTTCTTTGCTAGTAATTTTAATTCAGAACTCATTATTGACAACTGTTTGTTCTGATAGAACCTAATTGCTCTTTTACTAGACTCAGCTGTGAGCAGACTGATTTCTTTTTCCCTTATAGTGTATATTACATATAAACACAGGCAGGAAAAAAAATAACCAATTAACTAAATACGTGCACGTAAAATGAAGCATTAAGAGCACGGATCAAGTAATATCTCTAACTGCAACATAGGTCAAAGGAAATTATAGCATTTAAAATTTAGAGTATTAAATATAATTATATAGAAATATTCACAAGCATTCAAATATAGGGATGATGAGTGGCAGCATCTGAAAATTTATCCTTTTATTAAAGAAACTTATAAATTACTACATTTGAGTAACTGACAGGGCATTTAATGTACTGAAGGATTATCTCAGGGATATCTATCTATCAGACTCTCTACACAGAACTAAGAAGCCTGCCATAACCAGCGCCCATCCTGAGGAATCAAACGTGCTGTGAGATCACTTTTGTTGGCGTTCAGTCGCTAAGTCACATCCAACTCTTGGCGACCCTATGGACTGTAGTACAGCCCACCAGGCTCCTCTGTCTGTGGGGTTTTCCAGGCAAGAATACTGGAGTGGGTTGCCATTCCTTACTCCAAGGGATCTTCCCAACCTGCATCTGTGCATCTCCTGCATTGGCAGGCAGATTCTTTACCACTGAGCTACCAGGGAAGCCGCTGTGGAGATAATCCTATTTCTGCAGGACAGAGTTTCTGGGAACAACCAACTCTTTTCCTTGCTCTCCAATCACTGCTATGGACAAACTGCTTTCCTTTAAGTTTACCAGAAGAGGAATACAAGTTTGTTGAAATCAGAGCTATTTCCTCTGAGAGATTCTGTTCAAAGGCAATGCCCCATTTTAGCAGCTCCCCAAGAGGTACACGAACAGCTTGGCAATGTTCATTCCATCAAACGCCTCGGCAGCCTCGCTCATGAAACCTAGGCCAATTTGGGGACCCCAAGCTGCCTTCCTTAGTGGACTGGCATCCCCTGAAGAGGGGAAAGGCAAGGGCTGGTTTCAGTAGAGACCATATAAGCTGCAAATATACCTCATTTGAGAAGAGCAATGGCTCGTTTTATTTCCTGTCTGTTGGTTCTGGAGACGGAGGGAATGTGATGATGAGGGATGAGCAAACTGCTCCTTAGTAAGGAACCCATTCAAGGGAAATGAACTTTTTCTTAACATCAGGGACACTATATGGTGCTTCCCTTTCTGGAAGCAATAAGTGCTTCTCTTTTCAGACTTAATCTACCTCATATAGGGAGGAAGATACTGGGAACGGGATGCTGATTAACCCGATAACTCTCCAGGATGCGGCATACATTTCCATGAACACCAGACGTGATGCTAATTAGAGTGCAAACCCCAGAGTCAACATTTACAAAGCCTTACATGGTGAATGTAAGGTAACCTGTGGGGCTGGGTACCCACAAAGATTGACCCCATGGCCTATTCCCAGCCTCTCCCCCAGTAACAATGGGAAACATTTTCTTTGGCATTTAAAAATACTGCCACTATGCTTTCTTAGTATTTTTTACCTATGTAACAGATTATATAATTTTACATTCTTGTATGGCTTTGTCCATGGAATTGCTTTGGATACTGACATTCTCACTCAATGTCCACTTATCCATTGAATACCTACTGAGTATCTGTTTCATGTAGACATAGCTCCAGGAAAGAAGGACGCAATGGTGAACTCCTAGGCACCATTTCTCACCTCATAGCTGTTAGATTTGGACACTACAGTCTGGGGAAGAAATTGAGTTTTTGCCCATAAAAGTAAATACCACATTTGAAATGCCATTTCTTTTTTCCCTTGAAGGTTCACTTTTTACTGGTTAAAATAATTTAAACATAAAGTATTAGTTGAATTGAAAAAAAAAAAAACTTCTTTATTTTCACATAAGCATGATAGGGAAAATAATCTGTTGTGATATGTTTGTTTGGTGAGGAGTCAGTTTGGCAAACGGCTTTTCCAACTGTAGATAAATGTATTTGGTTATTTATCTTCCCTGAGGCTTAGTTTTCTCATCTGTAAAATGTAAAAGCATTCCTTAAGGCTCCTATAAGGCTACTGTTAACAAAATGTCTTTTAACTAATTCTTGATAAATGTTAACGTCCTTACTTCCTTTTCCTATGAATTGAAGACCTAGAGTTGAATATTCGAAATTAATTGGCCTAATAACGGCAGAGTAGATATGCAACCTTCCTATTTTTGCATGGTTATACTAAAGATTTAACACTATGAATTTGTGAAACTAATATTCCATTTCATTTCCAGATTTCTATCCTTTGGTGGGGGGGAATAGTCATATACAGTGGAATCAGATTTGAGACTTGGAAGGGACATTAAAGATGATCCAATCCAGCGGTTCTCAAAGTGCAGTCCCATGATCAGCAACGTTAGCATCATCTGCAATTTTTGGTAGAAATGCAAAACACTTCCCTTATTGCAAGTACTGATTATTGTTGTTCCTTCCTTTGTTCCTTGATATGTGCATATGGCCTACTACTAATCAATTCATATTCATATATGCATATAGATATCTGTATACATTTTCTTAGTTGATCTCCATTTACCAACCAAGCCACGCAAATTCCCCTTTCCTCCGAAAAGCCCCAGTCTAGCGCTCACTGCACCAGGTCTGCAAAGACTAGGAGGCTGTTCTCTAGGATAGCTATGTTCTTTTTTGATGCCATGGTGTTTATTCCAAAACAGTCAGTTATTTTAGTGAAATAACTGAAGTATATATTAAGTAATAAGATATGATTACAAAATAAGAGTTGTTTTTATGAAAGCTAAATTAACTGCTTTGGGAAGACATTCTATTGTCCCCTTAAAAGTACAGTTGAGATAGGCATTGGTAAGATATCTATAAATAAATGGAAAATAGTTTATAAAAAATCTAGAAGAATTCTAATATGTAAGTTGTTGAAAAGTTATTGAATGTTGTCTATATTAAATAGACTAATTGTACTAACTGTATGTCATACTCAAAGTTCTTGAAAGTGAAAGTTAGTCTAGTAACCATGTCATACTCAAAGTTCTTAGTCCTAAATGTAAAAACTAATGAACTAATATGATATATAATTATGCATTTGAAGTTAATAACTGAATATGTAATATCTTAGGCTTCTTGATATATATATCAAGGTTTCTTGCAAATGGGCTTGATTGTTTTAGGCATCTTCCCCATAGGTTATTATAAGCTGTTTGAGGAAGATGACACATTGTTTCATCTCCATACTCAATAGTTTGAATCTTTGCATTGTTTAATTTTAATAAATATTTCTTATATTTATCTATACATTGTATTTACTGATTTATTAGATAATTACTCTTAATGTCCATGGTCCTATTTTATCACTGAGCCAAATTATCTCTTATGATAGCATTTCCTAGAATACTTTGATAAAATCCAAGGGGAAGGGGAAGAGTTCCATATTTAAATAGATTTCAGAAATCCCCTCTTGGAAATTCTCAGTAGAAATTATATTTTATAGGGTTGAGAAACTCTGTTGTAAAATAGTTTAACTTAGTTTAACCCATTCTAATTTGACTATTGAAAATATCTTCCACATAACATCTGGTAATAAATCAGGGTTCAGAGTGCACATACCTTGATAGGTTTCTTGAATTTTCTGAGTGACTGGCTTTTTTATGTTCAAATCATAATTCTGTTTCTATAGACTCTGTTCAGACTTCTCATAGAACCCAGATTGAGTGTGAAAATCATTTGTCAGATTATATATGCCAATAATTGTTTGGGAACTGGTCAAAATTTGGATTTATAAAACTGCTGTTTATAGTTCTCTTCTGTTTTCTTTTTTCTAAATAAGGTAGCTAATCATTTCTGAATTCAGCTCTACTCTCATAGATCAAAAGAAGTCAGCTTTAGTCAGGGGAGTATAAAGCATAGATGTTAAATAACAGTGGTAGGGCCTAGGATGGACTGAACCTTTAAAAAAAATTAATTTCAAAATAAAAACTCTTAAAAAAAAATGTCCGCAAGCTAAAATTTGCTAGCAACAGTTTTGGAACAAGTTTTCCATGGAGGGACATGTTTTTCATAGTCTGGAATCACTTTAAAACTTGATGCCATATGACTCTAGACTTAGAAAAGCAGAGTGAGTAACAGATTATACTAGCATAAGAGATATAGTCCAGGAGTACTTAAAATGAAGCTGAGAAAGTGGTAATGAGTGCCCTTTACATTAAATCTGTCCACGGAATTTGAGCACTTGCCTGAGATAAGGCTGCTCAGGTTATTAAAACCTCAAATGTTGAATGGCAGTTATGTAATGAGTTTCCTTTAAAAAAACAGAAAATGAACTTCCATTTAATAAACACTGCCTGAAATGTTGATAACTGAAGCTAGGTGATAGGTGCTTGAGGGTTCATTATACATTCTCTCTACTCTTGGGTATGTTGGAAATGTCTAAACTAAGAAAAGAGTAGGAAATAGCCCCTTTTTATCCCCCTAATATAAAGCTTGCCCCTCCAAATATAGGATCCCTAAGGGAGAGAAATAACAACAAAAAAAGATGTTGCTTATAACCATTAATCTAATTCTAATAGCTAAGACTGTTCCTAAGTTTTTAATGTTACAGCCAAACTGTGATGTGATGTACCTTTAAAAGGACATATGAGCTAAGTGACCATCCTAGAAATGCTCCTTGATAAGATTATCTCTATGAAACATAGGCAGAGAATCCAGCAAAAGACATGATGACCACCTTAGGAAGTGTTGTACCTTTGTACATTATATATGCCACAAAGATTCACTATTAATATGACATCCATGCAGAACTGTCATCTCAGATTTTTAAAAAATATATTTATTCCTAAGCCTTTAGGAAATATAAAACACAACAACAGAGGCATGCATACATAGCTCCGGTAACTGGACTGCATTCACAGTTTCTTACTGAATTCTGAAAAGGTTTTGCTAAGCTTGGGCTTTACTATTGTGCCCTACAAACCAATAAGTTTGAGTTTAATTGAACCAAGATAACAATTGGATTTCAGGCTGCAGTACATCAGAGAAAATAGTCTGAAGCCCGGTCAATCATTTCCAGACACACAAAGGAGGGATGAAATGTTAACCGTAGGTTATAAAGAATTTGTGTGGTTTGCAACATGATTGGTTATGGTTTTTCAAACATAAGTGGTGAGCAAGGGTCCAGACTTAGTAAGGCTCTCTGTTCAATTGATTAGAATTGGAGTTGGGTGTAGGCTGACAAAGTTTAACATTTTCATTTAGTTTTTGAACCTTTTGACCCCCTTCACCCACTTCTCCAACTTCCACCCCCACTCTTCTGATAACCACCTATCTGTTCTGGTTATCTATGAAATTGTGGTGTTTTGTTTTTGTTTCTGACATATGAGAGAGATCATACAGTATTTGTTTTTCTCTAGAATGACTGATCACCTGTGAACCAAGTCGGGACTAATTTGAAGGCAGTCAGATAAAACTTGTTACTATGGTTTCCATAAGACTGAAATTCCTCCTCCTCCTGCTTCTCGTGAGTACATAAGCATTTAATCTACCAAATTTTATGCAGCTTTCCCTTGTAGATAAGATGTCTTTGGCAAATGACTAGACTGCTCTCCACCTTCTTAGAGAAGTAGAAACTCAGGTAAGAGATTGTATGAGATCTCAGTTTCAGGGCAAATTTTCTGTGTACACCATTTCCATTTCTTAGCCTGAAAGCTAAACATGTGGTGAAAGTCACTGAATTCTGGTTTTTCTTAGTAGCACACACTTACCAAGAAAGCATTAAGCTCCAGGACCTTCATTTGTTACTTTGCACTTTTAAATTTGTTGCTATGTCTGAATTACTTTAGGAAGAGTTGCCATCTGGGGTTCCAGGATGTATATGAAACCTACCTCATATTTTGTGATTCATGGTCTACCTTTGTCTATATTACAATCTAACAGCCCTGGCTCTGGATAAAATTTAGAGGCTTAGCATAGTGACCTACTGAGGTTCCATCTTTTGTATATTTACTTTCTGTATTCACTTAAAATACCCAACCTGAATCTTATCTTAATGGATAGTGTACTCAAACTCCTAGCATCTTCAAATATGTTTTCAGGCAGGCAGTAGAATGTAGGGCAAATTCGGTAACAGTCCTACTTCAGTAGCACGAAGGACCTAATGACCTTAGCACTGACCACTTAGCACTGCTTTTTATGGCCAGACACCACAGCAGTTAGGTCAAAAAATACAGACAGAAACAGGCACTCCAACCTGCACCTCTTACATACAAATCTCGGGGTAGTTATGGATTCAAAAGGAGAAAAAAAAATCAGAAAATAGAAAAACAGGAGACAATGGCAAAAAATCAGGTAGCAGTTCTGCAAGAAATTAAATGCCCTTTTTGTCGCTTTCTTACTTATTTCATAGATTGGCAAAATGAATCTGTATTTTGGGTTACATTTGAGGGTTTCTTCTTATCCCATTCTGTGAAAGAAATTCACATTACACCTAACTAGGCTGCTGAGAGCAGAGCAATAATTGTAGAGGACATCAACAGGAGTTTTGCAGGCCCATCCATTTCATATTTAGGCTGAAAGAAAGGTTTAATACTAGCATGTGGTGGGGGTCCAGTGACATAGAGTCTTAAGACTATCCTCCCACCCCCAACCTGATATGTCCTATTCCAAACGAGGGCCTTTCTGTTAGCTTAATTTACTATCGTGTGGTTTGTCTTCCGCACAGAGAGCATTTCTCCATGCAAGCTTTTATTTCAAAAGGGATTCTCTTCCGATTTTGGTGTCACTTCATGTTTCTGCAACAAGAAATTCTCTCAGCAGCTGTACTGACTTTAGAAATGCAAATGTACCTTGTTAATGTTACTTATCAAGCAAAGGTTTAAAAATACTTGCTAAACATTTGTTTATTTATATGGAAGATTTCAGAATTTTGCACAGTTAGATTTCAGGCATACAACAAACCCCATGAGTGTGTTAAGGAAACATGAGTGATCCCAGCAGATGGCATGGTCAGAGGCAAAGGCTTTGCAAATGCAAGCAACTGCACAGATCCAAGCTGAGGAGTCTGAATGGCTATAATTGTAACACATCTACAGTAGAAGGAGGAAGGTCATTTACATTATGTTAAGAAACATAAGGGCAGATTCTTATCTTCTGTAAGTGTGTTACACAAAATGGGGATTTGACACATGGGCTGCTATTGGACAATATACCACACACAGTTTTTATTTCAGTTCCAGCAGAAAAACAATATTGACAAATTTCTTTCTCTCTTTGCTTCCTACTTTATTCAATAGAAGAGGTAACAATAGCATCTGCTGTACTTGGCTGGAGCCTGGAATGAGGAAATTGTAGATGAGGAGCCTCCCAGGCATATGGCCACTATAAAAGCTCATACTACAGCCACGGGCATAGCCAAGCGAGAGCTCCAATGGGAGTAGCACATACACGAGGCAGCCGCTGCAAACCAAAGCAGGGCTGCCAAGACAGCATGCAAAGCCATTCTCAGTCTCTCTGGGCCTCCCTCTACTCTTTTCTCCTACTCTGGCCTTACTGACCACCTGGGTCCCGAGCATTCAGGGTACTCCCCAGTTATGCACTTGCGCCTTTTTCCAATCAGTCACAACCTTGAAGATCTGTGATACTTAATGAACTCTTAATGCATCCAAGTTATCTACTCTGATCGTCTTAGTTCTCACCATAGTGCCTCCTTGCCATTACATAGGTTATACAGGTGCTTTCTGATTATGTTCCTAATTCAGCTAGAATATAAGCTGGGGAATCCTTAATTAAATTGATCTGAATACAATTAAAAGGACCATAATGCAGTGGGAAACATATTGGCTTAGCAGTTGGTAGACTTGAGTCCAGGAAGAATCTGTGGGGAAAGTTGTCAGCCTTCTTAGAGGTCATTTTATTTTCCTATCTCTGAAATTAAAGAGGAGTGGGGAAGGAAGGAGGGTGGGAAGGGAAAGAGAGAGAGGAAGAAGGTAGAGAGAGAAAGAAGTGGGGAGTGTCTGGGAGGCTTGAAATATCCTTTCCAGATCTATAATTTACTGCTCCCTTAGTTTTTGAATTTAAGGAGAAGCCTATTAACCCAAATAAATCCTAAATTATAGGAAGATGTAAGGGAAGTATTTTTGAGGCAGGATGAAATGGGAGACAAGAATATGAGTTTCTCCCACCACACAAGCTGATATCTCAGCAAAAATAATCAGTTGCAGTTGTGAAACAAATTACATTGACTTTTCCTCCACTTAAAAAAAAAAAAAAGCAAAAAACTACTTCATATATTTAAAAACCTCTGTATTTTAGGGTGGACAGGTGTTGGGGGTGGAGGGAGGGAGTATTTTTTTCCCTCCCATCCAGCCTCGGGAGGGAAATCCAGAGTGGACTTAGCCAAGCTTGTGAGAGGTAAGAGGAGAGAGAAGAGCTCCATCAGTCAAGAAAAAAGGTTTGGCTAGCAGTACTCAGTGGTGGGACAAATGAGGCCACACATTACTTGTTTCTTCTCTCTGCTTCAAGAAGTAGAGTCTTGTTTCATCACTCCATGAATCTAAGCTGGCCTTGCTCCGAGCAAAAGAATGTGGTGGAAGGGATGATCGGTGACCTTCAAGCCTTGGCCTCAAAAAGCCTTGGACGCTTCTCCTTTGATTCCCAGAACCCCGAGATCAACAGACCAGGATGAAAGGCCATGGGGACACAAAGGCCCCATTTTGTCAGCCCTTCTAGCTGGCTGCACAAGAGAACTCAGGAGACGCCAGCAGATGACTCCTGCCCAGGCCCCAGGTGGACCCACAGAACAATGAGAACTAACAGACTCTGGTGGTTCTAACCCTGTAAGTTAGGGTTGGAAATTATGTCAGTGATGCTCAAGTGATAGATATACTCTCCTTTTCAGAAAAGATGCCAGCTCCTAACACACACAGATTTACCAGGCAGAAATATGGCTACAATTTGAAAACCAAAAAAACAAAAAAACTCAATGCTCAAAACCAACCCAACCTGAAAAAAAAAAAAAAAAAAAAAAAGAATAGAGAAGAAATACTTTCTCATAATTTTCATAATCCTCTCCTTTAAAATATTAAATTTGAACAAGAAGGTCTTTAGCCTTTATCATTAAAATGAAGGAACCACAGTTAAACCTGCCCCATCTCATCTAATTCTTTTTATATCAGAAACCATAGGCACTACAAGCTCCACTTTGGCCAGTAGAAGTCTCAACTACTGACCTTCTCTCAGTGGACTGAAAGAAAAGGATATTTTTGGAATGGGAGAAGGAGAATTATAGAGGGAGGTAAGATGAGGAGAGACTTCTCAGGTTCCCTTGGAAGAAGGTATAGAAAATAATAAAAGTATTTGACTATTTTACAAAAAAGCTTATCTTCAGTAAAAATCTATGATTTAAAAAATAGAATGCTGTCCCAGAAATATCTACCCCCCAAAAAGAGCAAGAGATTTCAGGACTTGCAAGTTTGAGCAGGGGGTCTGACATTATGACTCACTTTTCTAATATCCATCTAATGTTTTATTTTGGCTTTCATTAGATTTTTGAAAAAGGGGGACAGCCACTGAGTCATAGGCCACTTAAGAGCATTCCGAGGGCTGTTTTGAACTGCCAGAATGCAGGACATTCATACCAAGCATGGACATGAAGCAATGTGAATGATATCCTAGCAAGAAAGATCAGCATAGCCCATAAAGGTAGCCACCTTTGGAGCCCAAAGATTGATTGCAGCTGTGTTGCCATGTCTCCTTTTTGGCAACAGAGTTGAGGGTCTATCACCTGTTCTTTTGAATTGCCTAATGGTGGTACATTTTTGTCGTTGAAGGTGGAATTAAAAAACAATTATTGGAGTAAAGTTGTTTTACAATATTGCATTAGTTTCAGGTGTACAGCAAAGTGATTCAGTTATACATACACATATATTCATTCTTTTTCAGATTCTTTTCTCATATAGGTTATCACAGCATATTGAGTCGAGTTCCCTGTGCTAAATAGTAGGTCCTTTTTGGTTATTTATCTTGTATATAGTACTGTGTGTATGTAAATCCCAAGCTCCTGATTTATCCCTCCTCCCACTGTTTCCCCTTTGATAACCATAACTTTGTTTTCAATATCTGTAAGTCTGTTTCTGTTTTCTAAATAAGTTCATTTTTATCACTTAAAAAAATTAGATGCCACATATGACATATGATATATTTCTCTGTCTGACTTACTTCACTTTATTTAGTACAATAATATCTTGGCCCATACATGTTGCTCCAAGTGACATTATTTCGTTCTTTTTAAAGCTAAGTAATATTCCATTGTTTATATGTACCACATTTTTCTTTACCCATTCCTCTGTCAATGGACGTTTAGGTTGCTTCCATGTCTTGGCTATAGTAAATAGTCTTGCAGTGAACACTGAGGTGCATGTACCTTTTTGGATTTATGATTTTCTCAGGATATATGTCCAGAAGTGGGATTGTTGGATCATATAGTAGTTCTGCTTTTGCTTTTTTTAAGGAATCTCCATATTCTTCTCCATAGAGGCAATACCACTTTACATTCCCACCAACAGCACAGAAATGTTTCCATTTCTCCACACTCTCTCCAGCATTTATTGTTTATAGACTTTTTTGATGATGGCCATTCTGACTGGTGTGAGGTGATATCTCATTGTAATTTTGACTTGCATTTCTCTGATAATTAGTGATATTGGAATTGGCTACTTTTTTTTTTTTTTTTAAGTACCAAGAGACAGTTACAGTCAAGTCTTGGTATGTATCGTTGGTGATCAAGGTAGGGAGTATTGTTGGATGATTCTTCAAGTAATCAGTCTAGTTCTCTGTAAAAGTTAAAACATGATTCTTAATGTAAGTCTCAGAGAGAAGTTCTCCTAAAGCTTAAAATAAGAGAACCATTCAAAGAAGGGTTTTCAAGATTTAAAGCTTTGAGGTGGGCTATCACTTGGATGCGTATATTCTGCTACAATCAAAAATCAGTTTCATTGTCATATAGCTATGGTTCTCAATTGGATTGACTTTACCCCCAAGGGGACAGTCAGCAATGGCTGAAGACATACTTGGTTGTTGCATCTGTAGGGAGTGGGCAGAGGCCAGGGATCTTGCTAAACCTCCTACAATGAATAGGACAGTTTCTCAAAACAAAAATTGCATGACTCAAATCTCAACAATGTTGAATTGAGAAAACTGGTCTTAAAGTCACAATCTGTTCTAATAAATTTTTTTGGTGCAATGAAATAAGTATTACAGTACTTCTGCATTTTTAGTATTAAATATTCTATCATCCTATATAATTTTTGTAGATAATACTATGAAGTATATACTATCATCATCCCATTTTACTGAACAGAAGTCAAGTCTTAGCTTAATTAACTTGCCGAAGGTTATAGGTGTAGTAAATGGTGCAGCTGAGATTTGAACTTCAGGAAGCTGATTTCAAATGCACAGTACTCACCACCATGCAATGCTGCCTCGAAAGGGGCTTTCCGACCTGCTGAAAAGCCACTTCTGCTATGGGTTGGGGCCAAGTCTGCTCTCATGTGTAACAAAAATTGAGCAAAATAGAGAACGGCAGTTAAGGTACAAACAAAGAGAAGACCTGGAATCATAAAATATTGGTTCTTGCCCAGATTTTCTACTAACTAGTTAAAAATGAGATATACAGCAAGTCACTCTAGCAAATTAAGACTGTTCAGTCTCAGTCTCCTTATCTGTGTAGATAGTAATATTGCAATCTACCATTTTCCTTATTAGAATTAAACTGAATAAATAGTGGGAGATGCTCTGTAAATTGTCACATGCCTACATAAAAGTGATTTGTTTGTTCTTGGGCATGGAATGAGAATGGAAAGGTGATAGTTTCTCAGTTGCCGTAGAAGGCATTTTTTATATTATAATCCCTAATGTATGACTCTGAAGTTAGTTCCTTGTAATATTGGTCTTACTTTTCACCTACTGCCTTTATAATGCTTCTTTTCAAGCAAATTTTCCACTTTAGAGAGCCAGTACCCCAAACTCCTTCAGTTTGTGTTTTAAATTTTATGTCTATGGGGCAACTATGTAATTTCCTTTAATGCTTTCTTTTGATTCACTTTTAAACTACTTCAGGGAGGAAAGGTGTTGTTCTCTTACAGGATTGTGCCATCACAGTATGGAGGATCTGGCCTCCTGTTTTATATCACCATGTTGTTTCATTAGCTAAAAATTTGCTTTTTTAATGCAGAATTATTGATATATAAGAACAGAATCTGGCATAATAGTTTCCACATGGCATAATTATTTCTTCTCTCCTTAAAATGTTTCCATAAATTTGTATACTCTACCCATTTTCTTATCCAGAGATGTTGGTACTTTTAACAATCCAGTATTTCATCTGTAGAAGGCTGGAGTCTCTTATTACTTAATTTATATGTGAAAATGAATCCCAGCTTTAAGGAAAATATGGGTCTATGGTTCATACTTGTCAGCATCTCAAAACTATCACATGCTTTGGCAATACTTATGGGCTTTGATCTAAAGAGATATTTGAATGGAACTGGGAAGAATAAAGGATGAAATTTAGAATGAATGGTTAAAACTGGATTAAATAATTTTCCATAGCACTCTTAGCCCCTTTAGATTACAAGGTCTTTTATTTTTATGCTCATATGCAATACCTTCTAAAATCCTTTGACCCTGAAAAGGCTTTTTTTTAATCAAATTGGGTAGGAATTAGGAGTAAAGGGTTATGCTATGAATATGACCTAAGTAGTTCTTGGTTATGCTTTCACCTATAAAGTCAGAAAGTATTATGAAGATTGGATCTGAGGAACTGTTCCAATCCCATCTTGTCATTTGACTTTTACTGGGTCACCCTTTGTGGTCCATTGATGCTTCCAGGACATTAGCTACATCTGGCCCACAGTTCCTGTTCCTTTCAGTTTTGAAGACTGGTTTGATTCTCTGATGTGAAAGATTTAAATTACTCTCAGAAGTTCTATTTTACTCTCTTTGGGAATTGTTTCATGTAAAAGACAGATGCAGAGAGGTCTTGATCTAACCTTGTTTCATATTTATTCATAAATGAATACATTTCTCCTATGAAGAAAGTATACTCCCTTGATCCTAAAAGGGGTTACTATGACTCAGAGTAAGTATCATGAGTCAAGATTTTAAGTAGACTCAGTGAAATTATAGCTTCATCCCAATTTATTCTGGAATGCAAAAGTAGAAGTCAAGAAATACCTGGGGTAACAGTCAAATTTGATCTTGGAGTACAGAATGAAGCAGGGCAAAGACTAATAGAGTTTTGCCAAGAGAACACACTGGTCATAGCAAAAACCCTCTTCCAACAACACAAGAGAAAACTCTACACATGGACACAACAGATGGTCAATATCGAAATCAGACTGATTATATTCTTTGCAGCCAAAGATGGAGAAGCTCTATACAGTCAGCAAAAACAGGACTGGGAGTTGACTGTGGCTCAGATCATGAACTTCTTATTGCCAAATTCATATTTAAATTGAAGAAAGTAGGGAAAACCACTAGACCACTCAGGTATGACCTAAATCAAATCCCTGACGATTATACAGTGGAAGTGACAGACAGATTAAAGGGATTAGATCTGATAGAGTGTCTGAAGAACTATGGACGTAGGTTCATGACATTGTATAGCAGTCATGAATCAAGACCATTCTCAAGAAAAAGAAATGCAAAAAGGCAAAATGGTTGTCTTACAAATAGCTTTAAAAGAAGAGAAGCAAAAGGCAAAGGAGTAAAGGAAAGATATACTCATTTGAATGCAGAATTCCAAAGAATAGCAAGGAAAGATAAGGAAGCCTTCCTCAGTGATCAATGCAAAGAAATAGAAGAAAAAAATAGAATGGGAAAGACTAGAGACCTCCTAAAGAAATTTAGAGATACCAAGGGAAATTTTCATGCAGCGATGGGCACCATAAAGGACAGAAATGGTATAGACCTAACAGAAGCAGAAGTTATTAAGAGGAGGTGGCAAGAATACACAAAAGAACTATATGAAAAAGATCTTCACGACCCAGATAATCATGATGGTATAATCACTCACCTAGAGCCAGACATCCTGGAATGCAAAGTCAAGTGGGCCTTAGGAAGCATCACTACGAACAAAGAAAGTGGAGGTGATGGAATTCCAGTTGAGCTGTTTCAAATCCTGGAAGATGATGCTGTGAAAGTGCTGCACTAAACATGCCAGCAAATTTGGAAAACTCAGCAGTGGCCACAGGACTGGAAAAGGTCCGTTTTCATTCCCATTCCAAAGAAAGGCAATGCCAAAGAATGTTCAAACTATGGCACAACTGCACTCATCTCACACGCTAGTAAAGTAATGCTCAAAATTCTCCAGGCCAGGCTTCAACAGTACATGAACCATGAACTTCTAGATGCTCAAGCTGGTTTTAGAAAAGGCAGAGGAACCAGAGATCAAATTGCCAAATTTGATGATCTACTGGATCATCAAAAAAGCAAGAGAGTTCCAGAAAAAATACTTATTTCTGCTTTATTGACTATGCCAAAGCCTTTGACTGTGTGGATCACAACAAAATCTGGAAAATTCTTCAAGTGATGGGAATACCAGACCACCTAACCTGCCTCTTGAGACATTTGTATGCAGGTCAGGAAGCAATAGTTAGAAATGGACATGGAACAAAAAACTGGTAGTAAATCAGGAAAGGTATACATCAAGGCTGAATATTGTCACCCTGATTATTTACCTTATATGTGGAGTACATCATGAGAAATGCTGGGCTGGAGGAAGCACAAGCTGGAATCAAGATTGCTGGGAGAAATATCAATAACCTCAGATTTGCAGATGACAGCACTCTTATGGCAGAAAGTGAAGAAGAACTAAAGAGCCTCTTGATGAAAGTGAAAGAGGAGAGAGAAAAAGTTGGCTTAAAGCTCAACATTCAGAAAACTAAGATCATGGCATCCAGTCCCATAAATTCAGTTCAGTTCAGTTCAGTTTCTCAGTCGTGTTCAACTCTTTGTGACCCCATGAATGGCAGCACAGCAGTCCTCCCTGTCCATCACCAACTCCAGGAGTTCACCCAGACTCACGTCCATCGAGTCCGTGATGCCATCCAGCCATCTCATCCTCTGTCGTCCCCTTCTCCTCCTGCCCCCAATCTCGCCCAGCATCAGAGTCTTTTCCAATGAGTCAACTCTTCTATGAGACGGCCAAAGTACTGGAGTTTCAGCTTTAGTGTCATTCCTTCCAAAGAAATCCCAGGGTTGATCTCCTTCAGAATGGACTGGCTGGATCTCCTTGCAGTCCAAGGGACTCTCAAAAGTCTTCTCCAACACCACAGTTCAGAAGCATTAATTCTTTGGCGCTCAGCCTTCTTCACAGTCCAACTCTCACATCCATACATGACCACTGGAAAAACCATAGCCTTGACTAGTCTGACACTGTTTCCACTGTTTCCCCATCTATTTCCCATGAAGTGATGGGACCAGACGCCATGATCTTCATTTTCTCAATGTTGAGCTTTAAGCCAACTTTTTCACTCTCCACTTTCATCAAGGGGCTTTTTAGTTCCTCTTCACTGTCTGCCATAAGGGTGGTATCATCTGCATATCTGAGGTTATTGATATTTCTCCCGGCAATTTTGGTCCCATCACTTCATGGCAAATAGATGGGGAAACAGAGGAAACAGAGAGAAGCTTTATTTTTTTTGTTTTGGCTCCAATATCACTTCAGATGGTGACTGCAGCCATGAAATTAAAAGACGCTTGCTGCCTTGGAAGAAAAGTTATGACCAACCTAGACAGCATATTAAAAGGCAGAGACTTTACTTTGCCGACAAAGGTCCATGTAGTCAAAGCTATGGTTTTTCAGTAGTCATGTATGGATGTGACCATAAAGAAGGCAGGGCATCAAAGAATTGATGGTTTTGAACTGTGGTATTGGAGAAGACTCTTTATTGTCCCTTGCACTGCAAGGAGATCCAACCAGTCCATCCTAAAGGAAAGCAGCCCTGAATATTCATTGGAAGGATTGATGCTGAAGTGGAAACTCCAATACTTTGGCCACCTGTGAATAACTGACTCATTTGAAAAGACCCTGATGCTGGGAAAGATTGAAGTTGGGAGGAGAAGGGGACGACAGAGGATGAGATGGTTAGATGGCATCAGCAACTCAATGGCTATGAGTTTGTGTAAACTCTGGGAGTTGGTGATGGATAGGGAGGCCTGGCGTGCTGTATTCCATGGGGTCGCAAAGAGTCAGACACTACTGAGTGACTGAACTGAATTGAACTAAAAAGAAACAAATACTTAGAGAAAATCAGCTGTTGTATCTCTTTGATACCAATAGAAATAAACCACCAATTCTAAAAAACAACACAAATAGGGCTGAAAAAGGAAAAAGAAAGTGTCTTTATTTCCTAATAGGATGACTGAAATAATATGATATGCTTAAATGCAATGTATAACTTTATGAAATATCCTGAAACTTCCCTTCCTTAGTCTCTTTCAAAACCAAATTTTATAAATAAGGAAAAAAATATGGCATGTCCCTAACACTGAGAAGAAATTTGTAGCAATAATTGGAAATATCCACTTGGCAACCATGTGGTCAACAGATAACTACAAGACATTTAATATAGGGAACTAAGGTAAACTCGACAAGAAAAAGTCTGAACTGGATATAATGATGGGTAAGCAGGTCATGGACTTTGAAATATGGCCTTAGTTTATGAGCTGTTTGATTCTGGGCAAATTACCTATAACTTCCCTGTGCTTAAATATGACTCACAGGTAAAATATATTGTTTAGTAGATTAAATGAGTGAACACCTAACGGCTTAGTATTACTTGGAAAATAGTAATGGCGCACTAATTTGTAATGTTGTGATTATGTTAAAAAGATTAAGTGGTAGAAGAAACTCATTTGCTAGCAATCACCTCTCACATGGAAAGAGGGAAATAAAGGCTAGCATTTCAACGTGATGTGGAGTCAGAAAGGAAGAAGTTTCTCCTGCTGACCAAGTCATCAGGATGAGTCTAAAAGTGAAATGCCCTCCATATGGCTGGCCAAAGGAGAAGCTGAGAACAATCAAGTAATGGATAAACTGGAAAAGTTACTTGATTTATAAGACCGGTAACCCTGGGGCACATAATGGCTCTGGCACCATGAGTGGCAGGAGCTTAGACAATTAAGTTGACTTTTCTTGCTTTGTGGGTTTTTTTTTGTTTTTTGTTTTTTTTGTATATGTGTGAGGTAAGAATCAGGATTCCTACCTCTGTAGACGATAAGGAGAAAAATACAGCAACACACATAAAGCACTTAGAGAAAGGCCTCTCCAGTTAGAGGGAAGATTATCTGATGTGGATGAATGGTTCAATATCCTTAACTATTAATGTGGCTAAAAGAGCAGAGATCTATGTCTGTATTTAATTGAAGAATGAAAAGGGTATGTGGGAAAGAACATAAAGGGTACAGCAGTAGAAAAGGGGATTCAGAAATCTGTATTAGAAAGATACAGGCAACTTAAAAGTTACTGAAAAGTTACTCCAACATGAGACAAAAATATAGTCTCCTGTTAATAAACCAGAAACAGTCCAGCCTTGAAATTATCATACTCTTTCTGTAAATATTCCTAAAAATGCCATATGGAATCCAATTAACTTCATCAAGCAACTATTAGCACCTACTACAATGTAAAAGCTGAGATACGGTCATGCATAATTCATATAGTCCATGCCCTCGGTGACTGCATGACCTATATGATCTGCAAACAGAGAGCTGAATAAGCTAAGTGTGAACCTATTTTATGAGAGCTCAGAGAATAAAAGATTCAATTTTTCCTATAAGAAGAGGAGTGGGGAATGAGCTTGAAAGTCTTCTCCAGGGTTTCAACTCAAATGTCTATAAGATGAAACAGTTCTTATAAATAGATCAACTGAATTGTGTGTTAAAAAAAATGAGTGGTGAGAGTTTGGAAAACTGGATAGTGCATGCCAGCTTAAAGACATTCAAGTTCAAAGTTAAGAAAAAAAATTATCATGTATATTAGCAGGATCATCCAAGGCCGGTCTGCAGCCTTTGCTGCAGTACTTACATAGGAAGTACTATGTAAGATGTAAGTTAGATTATGAAGTAAGGTTACACATCATCAGGCAGAAAAAGGAAACAGGTAAAATGCTAGAGTGGATGAAGTCATTTGCTGAGAGTCAGAGATGAAAGTATTACGCTTGGAATATATACCTAGTGGTGGGTGGTGCGAGAGTGAACAACGAGGCACTAACGAGGCCTCGATGATAAACGTAATACTAAGAAGTTCAGTCTTTATCTTGAAGGCCTTTAGAACCACAGCATTAATTTCTATGTATCCTTAACAGCTTCATTTTAAGAGTCCAATGGTTTCTTTGGTCTTTCTTGAAAACATATTAATTACTATCAAAGATTCTAAAGTCATAGCATTAAAGTGTTCTCTGTCACTGAAATATCTGATGGTATTTCTTTGACGGAAAATATCTAAATTTTTAAATTTCTATTCAATTAAATAGTTGAATATTTATAAACAACTGGTTATTCATAGGATGAATGACTCATATCATATAGATAATATCCAAGTTCTTGTTGAATTTTTCTCCCTAAAGTTAGAAATATACATATATCTTTGAAAACACTCCACAATTCATGTATAAATAACATTCTTGACACTTTTTAAAATGCTCTGTCCTAAGTGCTTTATGTGTATCATTTCCTATCATTTCATTTAATCTTCATCAAATTCTGACTGCTAAGACTAATGTCACCCCATTTTACAGATGAAGAAACAGAGGCTCATAGATAGGAAGGAACTGCCCAGAGGCACACAGACAGTAAGTGAACAAACCAGAGTTTTTACTCAGGCAGGCTCTCTCTCAGAGTGTGCACTCCTCCAACCAAGTAGTAACCCTGCTTAGCTCCCAAGATCAGAGTGTGCACTCTCATTGTGGAGACTACATGTTCTGTATGAAGTGACTTTTTTTCCCCATACTTGTTGAACCAGACATTAGCTCTTTTAAGAATGCTGTTAAATCTGTCTGTCTCCTTGAACCTTCTAAGGTCTTGTCTCTGCTTGTACTAGTCTGTTCTCATGAGTCCTTTATATTACTGATCATTAGAATTTAGTTTACTCATAATGATTTTTTAGTCCTGCCACTTTTATTGCCTGGACAAAACTATTTAAGGGAAATTAATTTTCTCCTTTTCCAGTCCCATCCCATTTTTGTTGCCTGCCACCAGTCTTCTTTCAGAAACTTCTCCTTTCTCACAGGATCTATTTGGCAGAAGGCTTAGACTTACTCTGAGTTTGTTACTACTTCTTCATCATTTAGTAAAAAAAAATTCAAGTCCATCATAAGAGAAATCATGAAGTTGAGTATTTAAACTCCAGAGTATTTTCTGTGATTATTTGCAACAGTGCCCATGGTAACTAATCAGGATCCCTTTGTGACGTGGATAGTGTCACTTTCTGCAGTTTCCTTCCTGCCTAGAGAAGCTTTTTAAACCAGTATTGCTGAAATACCACAGGAGCAGTTGCTATTTGAAATGATTATCCTCTGCCACTCCATCAAAAAATTTATGCTTGTGGGTTTTAACATACGGGTAACCAAGTCAAAGGTTCACGATGCTCTGCAAGTTGGCTGTGTGGACACTGCCTCTCTAAATCAAGAGGCCAAGATATCTTATCATACATGTGAGGTTTCTCTAATTTTTGTTTCTATTATTTTGTATATATAAATGTATGTGTGTTTTTTGTGTGTAAGTATATACACCTGTGTGTATGTATGTATGCATCTGTGTGAACTACATCTTTGCCAGGAGACTTATGAGGGCAACATTTCTTGAGTGAGGCCAAACTTCCTGTTTTCTCTCCTGCGGCCAAACTCCATCTGCAAATGTTTCATGTGTGGTTTTCATAATTAAATTGATTTTGTGCCAAGCAGGGGCACCATGCAACCAGTTTCAATGGCTCTTTGAGGTCTGCAAAGATGTTTGTGTGCAGAACACACAGACTGCCTGCTAAAACCAACCAGAAATCTGATTTCATGATATAAAAGCATTTGCTCAATAAATACTAATTTGCTCAAATTAATAACAATAATTTATAGTATTTCAGAATCATCCAAAAAAAAAAAAAAACCAACAACTTCAACATAGCGGCAGATTTTCAAAGACCCCTATTCTTGTTAAAGAGGAGCAAGAAGTTGATGGTAAGGTGAGGCTGATTGATTGTACCTCCAACTTCTCAACTATCTTACTTGAACCAGACTCTATGTTCTCATCTCTTGATCTGATATACTGTTGCTAAGAACATCAAACCGTAAAAGTAAAGCATGGTGCAGTGCTTTGGAATTTGTAAAATATTCAATGAATAAAGAGTAATGTTATTATCAGTTTTTGTTAGGGTAAAAATGCTGGAAAAGAGAAATAAAATATTATCTTGTTTGGAATTTGCCAGGCCGTTGTTTAACATCACTCCTCTAGCATGGGTTAGTCTGGTAAATTTTATTGTTTTTATTCTGACCTATCCATGGTATCCAGCTTTTTATAAAAATAGATCCTATTTCTAAAATCTACTATATTATGCTATAGTATAATATGGGATATGAATGAAAGTTATACTGTTAAGTCATGGTAAAAGTGGTTTATGATAGATGCTTCTTTTCTTCTCTTATATCGTTTCTAAGTATTTGAAATACTTAGGTTACAAAAGACTACTATGAAGTTACATGAACTGTAATTTATATAGCAGTAAACAACTGACCGGATATCTTTAATAATCTGTTAGTAATGGTACTTCAGGGGAATTCAGAAAACTGGAAGAAATCAGTTTAGTATTAAAAATGTATGAACACATTTATAGTACAATCTGAGTGGTGATATAGAGAATGTTAGAATTAAGTACAAAATAATAAATTATACATTAAGAAAAATGCAGGTTCATTACTTCTGAGTACATAAAAAAATTCTTCCAAACTCTAGGTCTTTGTACATATTTTATTAAATAAAAATTTAAAACTCAAAATAGGATATTTTTGTATGTGACTTGATAATACTAAATGCAGAAAGCATCTTTAAGCAGTAAGAAATGATCTCTGTAAGCTTGTATGTTTATAATGTTATTTTGTTCAGCATTTTTCCCTATAAATAGTAAAAAGTTTGTATCAGCCCAGCCCACAAGAGTCTATCAAACAATAATTTGTGTATATATATTTATATATTTATACACATATATACATATATATTTCGAAAGAATGTATTTATGTTTTCTCCAAAGAGAAAACAGCATGAACCATAGTTGCTTTTATCTCCCAGGGTTGGGAAGTCAGCTATGCACTCTATCAAATCCTTCCTATTGATGTTAGTATAGACCTCATTTGACCAAAAAATACTCCCTGTATCATTTATAAAGGCAGTTACTCTCCCAGAGTATCAAAAGGTTAGAAAGAGAATATCCAGTGAGAAATCATTTAGTGTTGTGTTTCCCCACAAGCGTTCTGACTGTGAGGAAAATGCTCTCAGAGCTTCTTACCTGCAGTGTACAACCATCGGACCTGCATCAGGAGGGTTACAGGTTTTGACTCTCCGTAAGAAAGCTAGAAAAGGTGTTGGGTGTTCTGGAACACCATGATCAGGCCAGGCAGTGAACTGGAATTGTCTTACTTCTCTCTTCTCACTTGAACCATTCTGTGAAGTAAGAACAATGGTTGAAATTCTGTGTTCTTAGCCTCAAGTTGGGAAAGGTAACATGTAGATGTGCTATCTTAATTCCTTCCCCTATCCTGTATTCCTTGGGGAGAAATACTCTTTGGAGTTATAACTACAAGCTATTTGTAAATGACAAATATTTGCTCAGGAAGACAAAATTCCTAGGTGAGAAGCATTCCATTTCTCAGGTTTAACTATCAGGAGCGCTCCTGTCATATTTTACCGAAAGAACTAGTTCTTCTTCATCCAGTCTTCATTTGCCGAAACTTTCATTCAGAGCAAGAGTTCCATATTTATTGACAAATCACTAACAAGGAGAAAAACTGCTGAGCGATAATGGAAGAATCATTTCATTCTTCATTGTTGCCAGTAGAATCAAGATTTAAGTAAAGCCTTGAAATATTTGATTTCTCAAAAGAAGCTTTCTTTAAATAATGGAAAGGGGAAAGAGGGGGGAAGAAAGCAAACCTTGTAAAGTGCAAATGTTCGAACACAATACGTGGCCAGCTCCACTGTGTCTAGCAGGGTCACCTGGACCAGCCCATGGGTTTCTGTGCCTCTGCTGGGCCAATACTGGTCACACTTCACCTAGAAGACACAAGTGACACATTCAGGGCAGATCCTCATCAATTTCTCTATTAGCTTTATTTTGAGTTGCTGTTGAAGGAAAACAGCTTTTCTGCATTTCATTTTATGTTGATCTTTTTCTGGCATGCATTCTTGTTATCCCAATATATGTAAATTACTGCTCTGATGCCAATGTAAACCACATTTTTCAAACTGGTAGGAATACTAAGCAGTAACAGATTCAATTTTCCTGGAGAAAAATAAATTGCAGATTGTCGCCAAGTAGAATAAGGAGAGAGGTATTTGAAACTTCAGAGAACTTGAAAAGAAAACACAAAATTGTTCTAGGATAGATGTTAAGAATTGCTTCAGAAAGATTACACTTAGGCACTTAAATGACATGGTGAGATAGTTAGTGTTCATCCATCAACGTTTAAAAGGCACAAACGATTTCATCTTGAGCTATCTCGAAATATGCTTGTTTGAAGAAGAGTAGAAATAATTTGTAAATCTGTCAAAGTATAACAAACAACACAGCATTTTTCTTTAATACAAGATAAATGTGTATGTATATCAAAAACAAATGAAATATGTAAAGTCTGGGGGAAAAGAGCTGTCTGTTCTTTAAAAAGTCTCAGAGGGTCACACACTAGCAGTGGCAAAGTTTAAATAATTTAAAACCCATTCATTTCAGATGAATAATCTACAGTGATTATGTGAAGTTGGACAAGAAAAGCACGTAAAAAGTATTCAATGCAATTAGTTTAATATGCAACAAAGAATAATTCCAAATCTGCTGTATGCCTCAAATTTACTGAATGTGCCTTTGGGTATTAAAAAGCATAATGAAAAATAGCAAAGATAACACTGTATTTTCTAGTAAGATGATACATCAGAATATATTTACCCTTTTCCATCTCAGATTAAAAGAAAAAAAATGGGAGTAGTTCTTAGTTGAAGCCAATTAAAATGCATGTCTCTAGGTAAAGAAATCTAGTACTATTTTATATTAGTACATCTTCTACTTGAAAAATACTTGAAAATTATGATCTTTGGATTTAAACAAAAGCAATGAGGCATTATCATAGGTACTTGGATTTTTGGCTTAGTAAATAGAATTATAGGGAATCATTTGCTTTTATGTTGAATATAAATATTACCATTCTGTAAATAATATTGTAATTTTCTGTTTCACAACTAAAGCATTTGCTGCTCAGAGTCAGCCTCTTTCTGTGTAGATATCAGACCTTGTGAAAGGGAGAGGGTTAATCCATTACAGTTTCCTAGACAAGATAAAAGAAAAGGTACCATTACACAGGAAGGCAGAGACTGCATTCTCAAGGTCTGCTACTATGCCTTTATCTCAACTGTGAGACCCACACAAACATTATCTATTTCAAGAAAAATGAACAAAAGTGGTAACATGAAAGTGGAGAATTATGTCTTAGTAAGATTTTTTTTAAAGGCTTGCATTTTCTGGATGCACAAAATATTCTTCTGTTTCATATTTCTATCATATGTTCTAACTTAAAAATAACACAAGGGAAAGATAGTTCTTTAAGGAGAATATTGATGTAGTAAGACCAGGGTTGGGTACCTCTGTGTAGCAAAGTCACTCAGTTGTGTCCGACTCTTTGAGACCCCATGGACTGTGTGTAGCCTACCGTGCTCTTCCGTCCATGGGATTTTCCAGGCAACAGTACTGGAGTGGGTTGCCATAGCCATCCATTAAAACCCAAGTTGTACTTGAACAAACTTAGCAAAGGCTACTACCCTCATAGAGCCAACATTACTTAAGTAACCCTAATTCAGATAGAAAAAAAAAAAAATCACAAAAATGAAGTCAGAGGATCTGTTCTAAACCATGAAATAGATGTCAAGTTGATGTCTTGCTACAAAAGACAAAAGAAACTGGAGGCCTCTTATTGCAACATTTGAAGGGATGCCAACAATGTACTGAGTTTAGGAATCAACAGAGAAACTCAAAACTCATGATTTAAGAGTTTCAGCTGAACATGAGCCCTTTCAAATAAAAACCAACAGGTCATATCCCAGGAGGACAAATACCACTAAGATGGGTACAAAAACAGCAAGTTAATGCAACAAAATGAACTAGAAGTTCAGTACAATTCACCAAACCCAATTTAATGTAATTATGTTTCAATGCTGGAGAATGGTTATCCTTAGACCTTTTGATGAGGTAAGACAAAGGAAAACAAGAAAAGAACCATAAGCCAGCCTTTATGTGACCTCTGGAAAAATGACTCCATTATTGAGTGACTTTCCATCTACAAAGCCACTCCATCCCTAAAATGTAGGAAAACCCAAACTTATAATGATTATTTTAAAGTTTGAGAACTGCAACTATTTTTGGCTTAGTTAGACTCTGACCTCTTTAGGAAAAAAAAATTCCACAAAACATTACTATAAGGAGTAAATATTGTGAACATTTTTTAGCTAAAAGAATAAAGAAATAGTTCTTGTACTCATTTTTAAGAATGTATTCTAGCCTTACTCTTTACTAAAAAAAAAAACCCTCTAAAATATTCTAAGTGAAACTGCAAAAACTAGGAGCAACTTTTTAAAAAGTCAATATATTTAAACATCTGTGTTTTTTCTCAAGAAATATTTTGCAAGGGGAGCTTATGAAAAAATAAATGTTCTAATGTATGTGCACATTCACACGTACAGTCTCAGCAGTGGGATTAGAAGGGTTGCCTGAGCCCTCTGAGCAGCAACACAGGCTTCCCTTCAGTGCAAGGACTGCAACACTTCTTTTCTCCACCTCATTCTCTGAGTAGACTGTATAGGTTTCATCCTGAGGGCTAAATTTAAGGGCTTAGACTTACTGACAAATATTCCTTTAAGCCTTGCATTATTAGCCATACACTAAACAAATAATTTCTGATTGTAATGTTAGAGAGGGAGTCAGAAGTCTAGTGAGGAAAAAAATTAAAAGGATACAGAATAATAATATAAATTATATATATATTTTTCCTAACCAGCTAATACAAATGAGCTAGCTCTGTTTCCCTCTCTTTTTTTTCCTATATAAAATGCCATTTATTGTCTTTCATCTATTATCTTTTTTTTTTTTTTTACTTTATTTTACTTTACAATACTGTATTGGTTTTGCCATACATCAACATGAATCTGCCACGGGTGTACATGAGTTCCCAATCCTGAACCCCCCTCCCACCTCCCTCCCCATACCATCTCTCTGGATCATCCCAGTGCACCAGCCCCAAGCATCCTGTATCCTGTATCGAACCTAGACTGGCAATTCATTTCTTACATGATAGTATACATGTTTCAAAGCCATTCTCCCAAATCATCCCACCCTCTCCCTCTCCCACAGAGTCCAAAAGTCTGTTCTATACATCTGTGTCTCTTTTGCTGTCTCGCATGCAGGGTTATCGTTACCATCTTTCTAAATTCCATATATATGTGTTAGTATACTGTATTGGTGTTTTTCTTTCTGGCTTACTTTACTCTGTATAATTGGCTCCAGTTTCATCCACCTCATTAGAACTGATTCAAATGTATTCTTTTTAATGGCTGAGCAATACTCCATTGTGTATATGTACCACAGCTTTCTTATCCATTCATCTGCTGATGGACATCTAGGTTGCTTCCATGTCCTGGCCATTATAAACAGTGCTGCGATGAACACTGGGGTACACGTGTCTCTTTCAATTCTGGTTTCCTCAGTGTGTATGCCCAGCAGTGGGATTGCTGGGTCATAAGGCAGTTCTATTTCCAGTTTTTTAAGGAATCTCCACACTGTTCTCCATAGTGGCTGTACTAGTTTGCATTCCCACCAACAGTGTAAGACGGTTCCCTTTTCTCCACACCCTCTCCAGCATTTATTGCTTGTGAACTTTTGGATCGCTGTTTCCCTCTCTTGAAATGTTTTCTTTGGCAATAACCCTCCCCCACCACCAGCTTTTTTTTCCTCTGAGAGAAGAATCTCAGAGAAGAATCTAGAGAGTTACTACTTGTTAGGCTTCATGCATAGAGCTGAGTGTGAGAGTTAAGATGTGCTGTACAGAAGGCTCCCTTTCGGGGTATACAGAAGGTGGGAGTTACAGTGCAAATACTGATGTCTGTCTTTTCTTATTTGCTTCTGAAGTGACTACAAGTGGCCTTCAGGACTGATTCATGGAAGGTCAGGCAGTTTCACTGTTGACCAGTAAGCTGCTTCTCTGTTTCCAGGACCAAAGCCTTGTGGCCTCTTCTATAAAATGGGAATGATTATCTCCTGCATGACAGGTTTATTATAAGGGTTGGAAATTGTATACCTGAAACTCTGAACCCAATGCTGCTGCTAACTCACTTCAGTCGTGTCCAACTCTGTGCGACCCCATAGATGGCAGCCCACCAGGCTCCCCCGTCCCTGGGATTCTCCAGGCAAGAACACCAGAGTGGGTTGCCATTTCCTTCTCCAATGCATGAAAGTGAAAAGAGAAAGTGAAGTCGCTCAGTCGTGTCCAACCCTCAGTGACCCCATGGACTGCAGCCTACCAGGCTCCTCCGTCCATGGGATTTTCCAGGCAGGAGTACTGGAGTGGGGTGCCATTGCCTTCTCCATCTGAACCCAATGGCCAACACAAATAGGTATCTGGTGGGAATATTTATTATTAGTTAACCATGTTCTCAGCTTTTTGTGTGTGTTGTTATAAACCACTGAAATCATTCTGAATGTGAAAAGTTGAAGATATTGTTAATCCTAGCAGATATGCATTTAGGATTTTCTAGATGGGAGGTGAGGTGCCAGTGGCAATGGAAACACCAAAGTGAAAAGCAGTCCTGTCCCCAGTCCATCTGCCATACTGACTAAATATATAGGGGTGCTTCTATCTCCTGGTTCATCAAATAGGTAGTTGTGACATTCCAAACAGTCCTTTAATGGACCTGGGCCCCAACTGGCTGTGAAGAGAGAATGTACTAGAATCAGAGTAGAAAAGGAATAAAGTACAACCAGGCTGTGGTTTAGAAACATCACCCTGTAACTCTACTTGAGGCCCAAATTGAATGAGACAGTTCAGATTCCTGGCTGAATATAGGGGAGATATTTCTTTTTATTATCACAAAGAGAATCCCTTTATGTGGTAAGCTTTCATTTTTTCCAAAATTATGGAAAGACTGGGTTGACCACTGCTACATGTATGCTGTGGAATTCATTCATTTTCTCCCTTTCATGGCAAATTATTAAAAGTAAGTTGATGGCATGATGGAACATATTTAAATGTATTCAAAAGAGCAACTCATTGTTGGAAATATCTCGTAGGATTTGATCCAGCAGGTCTACTGACTGTGCTTTAGGGAAATGCTCTCCTTGTTCCGTTTTCACTTCCACATGGCTTATCTTGGACATGGTTTGGCACGCTAAGGGCACTCAACACACGCAAGCCAACTTTATAATCAACTATACTGTGGTCTAGGTTGGCTTATTTTTAAACAGCCTGAAACTTTATGAAAACAAAACCTCATTTCAATTTAACAAAGCTTTATTGAGCCTGGCAGCATGGCGGAAGGCACCAGAATTCCAAATGTAACAAAGCAATACTCCAAAGAGTCCCAGCAATATTGAACCCAAACACATTTGCCACATAGTACTTGAGAAAGCCTGCCTAGGGTTATTTAGTCAAAGAAAGACTTAGAAGAGACAATAAATGATATTTGGAAATCAGTATTTAGTATGTTTGAGCAAAGGATTCTACTGTAAAGAGGGGACAGTATGTTAACATTAGATAATGCAAATCAAGGCTGTTCTTGGGAAAAAGGAAATGTTACCATGACTAAATATACATTTAATAAGAATACAATGAAAGAAAGTTTCAGGTAAATATTAGGATATATTTTAGTGGACAGAAAAATTACACACCAAACTGATTCTCTAGGCGATTATATCTCTTTTTGGCATTTTTAAAAAGACCAGATTTAATACTTGATTTTCCAAAATCAGGAGATAATTCTCAATGATTCTCTTCTCTTTGAATAAAAGTGTCATTCCCTCCATTCAACTAATATTTAGTCATATCTATTTTCAGATGGCAAAGTACCCGGTTTATGAATTTCTTTCGTTTTCTCTTTGCTGACCACTATTTAGTGAAGGATCAAAGGCAATGGAGTCCTTGAAATGAGAGTGATATTAAAGCATTTGACTATCAGTACAGTCATAGCTTTTCATAAATAAAACTATAATGTCAAAAATATTATTCTCTAAATAAACCAAATTTTGCTGCTTATCAGTTCACTGAACCATTCAAACACTTACTAAACCATTTATTAATTTAAAAACTTGATAGTCATTTTCTTTTTTTTTTTTTGATGTGTGCTATAGAATGAATATCTGTGCCCCTTGCCCCCATTCATGTTGCTGTTATTCATCACTAAGTTGTGTTTGACTCTTTGTGATCCCATAGATTGCAGCATTTCAGGCTTCCCTGACCTTCACTATCTCCCAGAGTCTGCTGAAACTCATGTCCATTGAGCTTGATGCCATCCAACTATCTCATCCTCTGTTGCCCCCTTCTCCTCCTGCCCTAAATCTTTCCCAGCATCAGCATCTTTTCCAATGAGTTGGCTCTTTGTATCACGTGGCCAAAGTATTGGAGCTTCAGCTTCAGCATCAGTACTTCCAATGAATATTCAGGACTGCTTTCCTTTAGGATTGACTGACTTTCCTTTAGGTTTGATCTCCTTGCAGTCCAAGGACCTCTCAAGAGTCTTCTCCAGCACCACAGTTCTTTGGTGTTCAGCCTTCTTGATGGTCCAACTTTCACATCCATACATGACTTCTGGAAAAACCATAGCTTTGACTATATGGACCTTTGTTGGCAAAGTGATATCTCTGCTTTTTAATATGCTGTCTAGGTTTGTCATAGCTTTTCTTCCAAGGAGCAGGCTTTTTTTGATTTCATGGCTGCAGTTACCATCCACAGTGATTTTGGAGCCCAAGAAAATAAAATCTGCCAATATTTGCATTTTCCTCCTATCTATTTGGCATGAAGTGATGGGACTGGATACCATGATCTTAGTTTTTTGACTGTTGAGTTTTGTTTTGTTTATTTTACATTTTTCATGCTGGTTTTTTTCCCTACTTTTAAACATGTATTTATTTTCATTGAAGGATAATTACAATATAGTGCTGGTTTATGACTCAGGGAACTCAAACCAGGGCTCTGTGACAACCTAGAGGGGTGGGATTGGGGTGGGAGGAGACTCAAGAGGAAGGGGACATATGTATACCTACGGCTGAACCATGTTGATACAGGGCAGAATGTTGAGTTTTAAGCCAGGTTTTCACTCTCCTCTTTTACCTTCATCAAGGGGCTCTTTAGTTATATTCGCTTTCTGTCATTAGGGGGGTTGCTGTTGTTCAGTCACTCAATCATGTTCGACTCTTTGCAACCCTATGGACTAGAGCACGCCAGGCTTCCCTGTCCTTTACCAACTCCCAGAGCTTGCTCAAACTCATGTCCATTGAGTCTGTGATGCCATCCAACCATCTCATCCTCTGTCATCCCCTTCTCCTCCTGCCTTCAACCTTGCATCAGGGTCTTTTCAAATGAGTCAGTTCTCCGCATCAGGTGGCCAAAGTATTCGAGCTTCACTATCAGTCCTTCCAAGAATAATCAACGTCGATTTCCTTTAGGATTGACTGGTTTGATCTCCTTTCTATTCAAGGTACTCTCAAGAGTCTTCTCCAACACCACAATTCAAAAGCATCAATTTTTCTTTGCTCAGCCTTCTTTATGGTTCAAGACTCACATCCATACATGATTACTGGAAAAACCATAGCTTTGACTGGATGGACTTTTGTTGGTAAAGTAATGTCTCTGCTTTTAAATATGCTCTCTAGGTTTGTCATAGCTTCACTTCACAAGAGCAATCATCTTTTAATTTCATGGTTACAGTTACCATCTGCAGTGATTTTGGAGCCCAAGAATATTAAAGCCTGTCACTGTTTGCATTGGTTCCCCTTCTAGTCACCATAAAGTGATGGACCGGATGCCACAATTTTGTTTTTTGAATGTTGAGTTTTAAGCCAACTTTTTCACTCTCCTCTTACATCTTAATCAAGAGGCTCTTTAATTCTTCTTCACTTTCTGCCATAGGTGGCATCATCTGCATATTTGAGGTCAATGATATTTGACCCTGCAATCTTGATTCCAGCTTGTGCTTCATCCAGCTTGGCATTTCACCTGATGTACTATGCATATAAGTTAAATAAGCAAGGTGATTATTTATAACCTTGACATATTCCTTTCCCAATTTGGAACCAGTATGTTGTTCCATGTCTGGTTCTAACTGTTGCTTCTTGTCCTGCATACAGGTTTCGCAGAAGGTAAGGAGGTCTGGTATTCCCATCTCTTTAAGAATATTCCACAGTTTGTTGTGATCGATAGTCAAAGGCTTTAGCATAGTAAATGAAACAGAAGTAGATGTTTTTCTGGAATTGCTTTTTTGATGATTCAGCGGATTTGGGAATTTGATCTCTGGTTCCTCTTCCTTTTCTAAATCCAGCTTGAATATCTGGATGTTCTTGGTTCATGTACTGTTGAAACCTAGCCTGGAGAATTTTGAGCATTACTTGACTAGTGTCTGAGATGAGTGCAACTGTGCGGTAGTTTGAACGTTCTTTGGCATTGCCTTTCTTTGGCCCTGGAATGAAAACTGAGCTTTTCAGTCCTGTGGCCACTGCTGAGTTTTCCAATTTAGGGTGGTATTATCTGCATATCTGAGGTTGTGGATATTTCTCCTGGCACTATGTTGAAATCTGATTCCCTATGTGATCGTATTAGGAAGTGGGGGCTTGAGGAGGCCCTTAGGTCATGAGGGCGGAGGCCTGGTAGAATGGAATTAGTGCTTTAGAAGAGAAACTCTTGAGAGCTCTCTCACCCCTGCATTGTACAGACAGTTTTCTATGAACCAGGAAGCAGCACCTTAGTCTTAAACTGTAAGAAGTTAAGTTTCTGTTGTATATAAACCATCCAGTCTATAGCATTCTGTTATAGCGACCTGAACAGGGTAAGACAAACGCATCTGCTCGGAATTAACAGATGGAGCTGCACTCAACTTTTCTAATGCCTTCTCCCATTATATCTCCACTTTCTAGCACGCTGTTGTAACCTGAGGGAAAATGCATGAAAGGTCCCTGTCATGGCCAGGTGGCACTTGCGTACCAGGCCTTCCCTCATGACTGGAGTCTCTTTGCCCCTCAGCCCCAGCCACTCCTGGCAATGACTGGGTACTCCACACAGATTTACTGCCACCTCTGCACCTGCCTTCGTCTGCCCAGTGGCTGCCTGCATTCCAACAGTGCTCCAGTGTCACTGACACCGAGCGATATCCTTATGTGACTTAAAGTTTCAATAAAAAGATAATGTTTGTATACCAGCCAATATGGATACATTTCAATATAGTAACTCCCAGTAAAACTACAGTGGTGCATACCAGCTGAATGTCTGCCTTGCCTGGGCACAGAGATTAACTCGCACTTCTCAAAATCTTAGAAATAGCCTAGACCAGCCCGGAGCACTGTAAGCATGACTGTGAAGAATCACAGGGGCTTTGCACATTGCCATTGGGAGCAAAGCTGCATCTCTTTCTCATTCCTTAGGTTGTGCTGCCTATAATTCACTTCAGTAGGGATGTTCTGAGCCATCATCTGAAGTCTTCCATCCTAGAAGACTTCTTCCATAGAGGAGGTGGGATGGACAAAGAAGGGAGAAATTCCAGGAAGCTAATAGACAGTAAGAAATTGGTGGGATCCTTTCTCTGTTATCTGACACGGTTGACAAAAGAAAACCAAGAGTGTGGAACTTGCTAGATAAGGACCCAAACATCCTTTAGGCTGCCAACATGAGTATCTTTCTTTTTGTTGCCAGTGTCCTATATACATTAAGTATCCACTGCTTTTTTAAAAACAATCCCATACATCATGCAGACTCCAAAGGCAACATTTGTGCTGCAATCACAACAGTTGCTTAAGGAAAAAGCAGTTTCTGTAGCCCTAGATGGGCACTGCTTCAGGTTACAGTTTGAGAAATTAAATGTTCAAGGCCTCTGGTGCTTCCAGTTCTGTTTGGAAGAGGACACAGACCTGGCATTTGGAAAGCATTTGCTCTCCATTAAACTTACTGAACCTTGACAAACCAGAGGGGCCAGGAATTAGTCTGCCACCAGCCAAGGCTGGGCCTTCCAAAACCGATAACGACAATGAAAACAATAACACTGCCATTTATAATCTTCAAAGGGATTCTGCCAACTTTTAACCCAAAAGGACCTCACAATCTGAAAAGTATCTCAAGCTTTGTTCTATAGAAAAACAAGAAAGTGTTCGATCAGAATCTCCTTTCTTGCTGCTTTTTGTCCAGCATTTCCCTCTTAGCTACAGAAGCAAGTGAAATATGTCTCCATCTCACTGTCACTCTCTGTTGGGGGTAAATTTACTATGATGACATTCAGGAATGGAGAGGAAACAGGAAGAGTGGGTGGTCTTTAGGTCTGAAGTGCTCCAGTGGCCAAGCGTCAGGTTTAACTCCCTAAACCATTAGCATAGTGTAGTTAACACCAGCCTGACCCCTTTGGCCTTGACATCATCTAACCTCCATCCATTAACAACCGAATTTACTGGATTATGGATTTTCCCATTCCTGGCCTATCATAAAATAAGTCGCGTTGCATAAAATGTTTGATCTGCTCGAGCAATGGATGCCATTAACCAGGTTCCCTGGTTATCTATTTGGGAACAGAAAATGGGATTTAGAGAGTTTGGAAACTGAGTATGGACTTCTTCACATCTTATTCTAGGCTTTTACCACTAACAGAAGTGGCCCACATTGGATGATGACCAAATCATTTCCCATGTCAGGGTGTGTCAAAATTTTACTCTCATTCTTGACATTTATAGCACTAAGTCCCACTACAATACTAACTCTTTAAGTGAATCAACTCCCACTATAAAGCTTGCAAGACGTGAAGCAACAGTAAGTGTCAACTATGGGAACTGACTGAAGGCAGGCTGGGACGACAAGTGAAAGACAAATGCCCCTTAACCTCACTTCTAACACTAATCAAGTTTGCTCAAGAATTTGTCAACGATAGGCCTACACGTTCCCTTCTGTACCTCAAAGCAGAGAGATAAAGGGGGAACAAAGTGAACAATCACCGATCAAATAATAGAGCTTCCTGGGCCAGGAATGGTCTTTGTGAATCCTCCCTTGGAGACCCCCATTCTTCAACCTAGGCGTGCCAGCCATGCATCCCAGTTGCCCACAAATAACACCCTTGTAGTGGAAATCCCAGCTGTATACATTTTACTCTCCTACCAGTGCTTCATTTTTTCCGAACTCTTTCTTCCCTCCATGTGGTTACCCAGACCAATTCATGTGCTTATTGGCATGTTATGAAACATGGAAACAATTAAAGACCACATTCTGGGGCACAGGAATAAGTTGCTGCAGAATCAGTGAACTACGCAGAACTTGAGACGATTTGGCAAAAAAAGATGGAAACTGTGGAATAAAACCCACTAACCATATCTCATGTCACACAGTATACAAGTCTTTAAATTTATTTGTGCATTTTCAGGCAGCAATCAAACTTCAACTTCAAAATCTCTAGTTTTTAGCATAATATATATATATATATATATTTAATATATCCTAATGAAACTCATAGAAAATATTCAACTTACACATTTTCTCCTCAGGCTTGATATATGAATGTACACACTGTGCAAACAGTCTCCAGATTTAAGTTTGGGATTCTTGCAAGGCCACATTTAAGGGAGACTGATGGCATTTGAAAAATCAAAGAACTGAAGTTTTCAAATGGCCACCGTAAGCCCTAAGCCCTACCTTACACTTGTAAGCCTTTGTCAGTCTTCCAAGTGCGAATAATGGTCAATTCTCTAACAAAAGATCAGGGAAATGTCTAACACATGCGAGAGTAAATTTTTTCTTGAGTGAACTATTCTAATTCAGCAAGGGTTACAAGCCCTGCTGCTGTGTCAACCACAGAGAGAAGTTGGGAGTGAGCCTTGGCACAGAAGAGGGCTAGAAAACAAAGGAGGTTGGTTCTGAGAAGAGAATTCCCTATTATCATAAATAAATAAGAAAGGGAAGGAGAATGAAAAGCTGAACCAAAAGGAAATGTGGTATCAAAACTATATTTAGTGGTAATTATTACTACATGTAACTCATGTTCATAATAATACTATTTTCACATTGTATTGCTTCAAGATAAGTGAAAGTAGCAGCCAGAATGTTCTATAGTAGACATTTTACAGGCAGATTAACACACTTCCTGTGTCAGGGTCTCCATTCTGGAGATTCTGTCAAAGGCAAACGCAAAGGGACCCCATGTTCTGAGCTACACTCTTCTGTTGACTAGGATGCATGGCTGTGCAACCCTGGGCTGGGAACAGGGGACAAAACTGACTACGTGGAGTGACTCTTGTGTTTGGTTAGGGTTCGCCAACAACCACAGAGAAAGACTCATTTCATTTGGGAACAAAACTTGATTTATTTGGAAGCCAGCTTTAGGAGAAACTAAAGCTATAATGGTAAGGCCTCTAACTTCTCTATTTCAACCAAAAAATAATAGTGTAGACTCACTGAGACACCTTGTCACATTCTTTATCTAAGGTGATATCCACATTAATGTTTCCATGTAATCCAGAAAGACTTTGAGGTGTCCAGCAGCTCGCTTAATGTCACATAGCTAGTGTGCACTAAAGTTGGGCTCTAAACCCAGACATGTGACTGCAAGGCATCCCTGCTTGGAACTCTGTCAGGTAGATTCCTCTGATGGTGGGGTCCCCAGGCAATTCTGGGCAGTATCATGCAATCTTTTCTTCCTATTCTTTTCTCTTTCCCACTTCAGTTAATAGGTATTCCTGATTACTTGTAATGCACAGAAGTGTTTATACACATACACATGCCTTGTTTTTAATAAGCCAAGGGGATGAATTTTATTTTAGGAACCCAAGCAAGCCTTCATCAAAATAATGAAATTTTAAGCTTTAGCCCTTGGAGAAGTGATTTGTTTAAGCTGCTGGACCTTTATGAGAAAGACTACAGCAGTTTCTAAATAAAGCCAAGTAGATAATATGACTGCTTTGAAGTTGGCTGCTGGGAACTGAGAATTTAGTGAGTTGCAGGTCAGCCCACATAACCCTAAAAGTTCCCCAAGTATGGAGCTATATATTTCAGCAACAACTAACCACTGTTTAAAACACTGTTTGTACAGCAAAATTTAACCTGTGTTCTTGTTTTGAAAATCCAGGAATGCTTTCCCCTTGCTTCCTGGGAATTTAGGGGAAAGAGCAAGTGTACAGGGGAAATTGAGGTGGGAGGATGTGAGGGAGGAAGATGAAGAGCAGGTGAGATAATTTGGGGGTTCAGTGCTTTGTTAGATCTCTCCAGGGCATTTGTTCATTTATTTTCAAGTGTTCCAGACTGAGGAACAAAGGCTTTGGGGATCAGAGTATCATTTGTATAGCCAGGGTTGATGATGATTGAGATCTCTCAATATTGGCTTATGTGTCGTAAGTTTGGGTACAGACAACCATCACAGAATAAAAAGCACAAGGCAGCACTTTATTCGGCCTCCTCAGGTCATTTAACAATGGAGAGAGCCAACTTGCAAGAGCAAAGAGTAATTAATGAAGGGAACAAACAGAGTTCATTTAGTAACTTCCAAGTAAGTTTCTCTGTCTGAGGTGGGAGAAAAAAAGGTAGCCTGCAACAGAAAGATAAACTGTGGGTATTTAAGTCACAATGCCTTCCACCAAGAACTGCTCATTACCATCACATGTTGCACTGGCAGTGGGGCCAGTTAGAACTAACTTTATTATTAGAAGCAATTAGGGAGAAAAGGGGCAGAATTTCATTTGGTTATTTCAAAACAAGTTTCTGTGCATGGCTTAATGAAAGCCTGCAGTGTCAAGATAAAAATGTGTGTTTTACTGAAAACAGCTTTTGCAAATGACTGCTTGTTACCAGCCAGTATCTCTAGGCAGAGCAGTCTGGGTAGGTTGGATTTGCATGCATACTGTAACATAATAGTTCAGCTGCCTCTGCTTCACAGATGTGCTAACAGGCAGTATGGCCTCGTGGGTAAGCACATGTGTTGTGGAGACAGACTGTCTGTTTTCAATTCTTCATTCTGACCTTGGTAACTGAAAGAGCTTGGGTGACCTTCTGGAATGTCCTGGCCTCAGTTTACTCATATATAAAGTGGAAATCATAGTAGTGTTTATCTCGTGGATTGTTGTAAAATATCAATGCACCCAATATATGTTAGACATTGTTAAAATTATTAACAACTGTATCCAAGAATCATTTGGATAGGAGTTGCTTTAAGGAAAGGGCTGGTTATATATAGAGGTTATATAGAGTTTACCCTGAGTATGAGTCAATAAAAGATCTATTACATCTTTCAAATGGTATTTGAATGTAATGTGTAACACATATATATCTTCACAGTCATACAAGTTTTTTTTAATCTAAATTCATTTCAGACAATATTTTTGTAGAATTCACATTTGAAAAGATCTGATTGCTTTTTAGCTTTGCTAAACCAGTTGTGTTCCATGTTTATTGATTTCCCAGCTTTAAAGTAACAGCTGGGACTTTTTATTTTCTCCGAAGTCTGAGCTGTTTCCTTAGGGATCTCCTGGGCAGTTTTCAAGTCCTCTCTCATAGACACACTGGGGCTAAGAGAAACTGCCATGTATTGAGCTTAGAAGAATGTTTAAAACCTGGCTGTCACACAACAAATGAGGACTCAGGCTTTGACTTCCTTTTAAATATCCTTTTTGAGAATACTGTGACCCCAGTAAAAGAGCCCTCTCACTGTTAGTTTCAAACTCTGCCCCGAATGCCCCACACTTCAGGGAGAGTATATGCTGTCTTCAGTGATTTGTCAGACTTGTTCCTTAAATTCTCAAGGTTACAGACTGATTTTCATCAAATGGCTACAATATTTGCATGTACACTTGGGAATGTGGATACTGCTTACCCATTATGTTCTAGTTTTGCAAATCAAGAGCATTTAACCAATATGCCATGCTTCATAATATTGGATCCATATGATGAATAAAATTCCTTTCTTAGACCTTACTAAGCAGTGACTCTGTTATTAAAACCTATTCATTTTGAAGAAGGCTAAACTAGCAAAATGCCCTCTACATTTACATGTTTTCTCAGCTGTGTATTAACCCACATCATTTTTCTGGCTGCCCTGACTTAATTTATGATAATTTGAATAATTTTTGAAAGGACCCTCTTTCACAGAATTTTAGATTTTCACTGCAGATTATGAGAAAGAAAAAGTTGAAAATGTCAGGAAGTACATATTATTGGGGTTTTCCCCCAAAGTCTGTGCATTGCTATTAAATGTGAATTTTAAAAAGATATCCAAGTCGATATTTATTTATCTAGCCAAGTTGCCTACTTCTTTGAGTGCTATTTCTTTTTCCTTTTAGTGATCATACACATCATGAGATAATTTCCTTTTTGAAAGATACAAAAGAATGTTAAAGCATGGCTTAGTCTAAGCTGTTGATAGTCATATTTGCTGCTGAGTCGCTTCAGTCGTGTCCGACTCTGTGCGACCCCATAGACGGCAGCCCGCCAGGCTCCCCCGTCCCTGGGATTCTCCAGGCAAGAACACTGGAGTGGGTTGCCGTTTCCTTCTCCAACGCATGAAAGTGAAAAGTGAATGTGAAGTTGCTCAGTCGGGTCCGACTCTTAGCAACCCCATGGACTGCAGCCTGCCAGGCTCCTCCGTCCATGGGATTTTCCAGGCAAGAGTACTGGAGTGGGGTGCCATTGCCTTCTCCAGATAGTCATATTTAGTGGCTTTTAAAGAATCAAAACTTGAAACCTTAGATTCTGACCAGAACTATCTGAGGGAAGATTTTAAGAGGGAGAAGGTAGATATTCATCCTTACCCTGGACCGCTCTTCTAGTTTTGTCATCATAACAACTGTGGCACTCCGCTGTTCCCATATCATTCTCCAGAAGTCCCCGAATGTTTCCGGTAGAGATCCCTGTGTTGCGATATAGGCATTTTGTTTCCTGTAGCCGTCTATGTAATTGGCATTCACATAGTCACTTCCTGGGATACCTGTAAAGCAAGGAGTGTTATGCAACTATGTGAACATATCACAAAAGGAAACAACCTGGGACATGGCCTGATGACAGTGTTATATTATTGTTTCATACTGTATTAAAGTTTGGGTCTTAAACAGGATTAAAAATGGTTCTTATTGGGACCATCACGTTAAAGAAATACAATGTCTGAAGTGTTCAATCTTTGTGACATGACAAGGTAGACTCCAAAGAAACGAAAACACAACTGATTGTTCATGGAATGCCTTTTCTCTCACATGTCTTCTCCATTGCATCAGCAAAATACAGCTTGCAAAGCAATTATCTGGTCATATTCCACATTCATTCTCTTCTTTCTCAGACAAAAACCAAATAAAACAATGCTTGAGTCTGAAAATGCAGTATAGGGTGGAACATGTCCTAACAGTAAAAAATTCTTTCCAGATTTAGCTAAGAGGGAATTCATATATAAACTCATTTAGTCCTCACAACAACTCTCAGAAGTTCAGTCATGATCTTCCTTTCACAAAGGAGGAAACTAAGGTGCACAGAGATGCAAAAATGTGCCAGAATTGGTGGAGTCTGGTCTAATTATAGGCAGGCAGTCTGCTACACCTGTGTCTTAACCTCTGCAGGGTACTGCTTCTCCCTGAAACTTCAACGGGTTGTTGAATCGCACAAATCGCTCTTTGGATGATGACAACTGCCTCCTAATTGGTTGTCCCATTTCTACTTTTGTCCTTTGCAGTCTGTTCTCTATTTCAATAAGAGCAGTTTATAAAAATATATTTCAGACACTGAATGTCTCTTCTTCAAACCCAACAATGGCTTCTCCTTATACTTTAAATAAAACCCATATTCTCAACAATGGCTACAAAGCTCTGTAACTTCTCCAACTCATCTTGTCGACTCATCTACTCACTTTCCAGTCTCTAGACCCTGTCCTGCTTCTACATGCTGGCTTTGTTAGAAAACATTACTCCGCTAGCTTAGTGCCATCCCATGCCCACAGCACACTCTCTGTCTCCTTCCCATCACAAAATACTGAGCCTCCATCTCAGGGGGCCTGTTCTTCATACCCTGGGACCTCAGAACTCTCTTGGCAACACTGTAATTATAAATTTAATCGTTCACTTGCATATTGCTTGTGTTATTTGCCTCTAGACCACATATCTTTTATTTACCTTCACTATCCCTGGTGACAAAAAGAGTAAATAATTTGCCCAAGTTCCAACATTGAATAAGCGGCAAAGTTGTAACATAATACAGATATTCTGATTGAAAGTCTAATTTTCCTTCAGCACAGTGCCTTTATAAGGGTTACAGGGAAGTCTGAACTTCGAAGAAGAGAGACCAGAATGATGATGGAAATCAAAGCTATTTCGTATGAGAAAGGAATATATATTAAAACCTGGCAAAAAAATAGGAGTTGGACATAAGAGTTGCCCATGAGTCAAGAGAGGTTGAGGATTACTTTGTTGAGACCCAAATCTTTCAGTTCTGAAGGATGTAACTACAGAGAGATGAGTTTCATCTCCAGTATAATAAAGCATTTTCATATAGTCATTATCAGAAAGGGTATAGATTTCCTCCAGATGTAATGAGTTGCCTATTCCTGAAGGAACAAACACTTTATTGGGGTATTAGCATGATAGAGGAGATAGCACTAGAACCTGTACACGGTCCCTTCTTACTTTGGGAAAATATGAGTCTTGGATTTATTTTAAAAAATATATTCTTTATAATGGAACGTATGTTCCCAAGCTAAGATTACTATATTTCAGTGATTGCCACTTGCAATTACTTTGACTGCTTTTCTGATTCCAGTTGTAAAATCGATCCTCTCAAGAAAAGTAATGAAAGTCAGATGGAGGCTACTGGGTTCCAAGATGAACACATGGATATGAAATACCAGCAGCATCAGTGAAAAGCCTTTTGAACAAAAACTAATATGCACGGTTGGTTGTAACATTATTCATCTATCACAGCTACTCAAGAAGCTGTTGGGGTTCTGGCAGCCCTTTGTTGACAAAGATCCTATTCCTCCCTGACACCACATTACTGCAGATTCAAAGGACAGTTTAAATAAAGTCCTCAGGTTGCAGTCACTGGGAAGCATGCACGTCTCCATGTCTGCAGGATTTGGTTCTGAGCCAACAATGAGTCTACTTTATAACACAGGGAAAGCTCACTTTAAATAATGTAATTTAGCAGGTAACATTAAAGAAATGATAGAAAAGATTCTGGCTAAGGGCCTCACTCAGCTACCAATACACAGAAAACTTTTTTCCCAAGAAAATTCAAAAATGGAGAAATCTGGTTTAATGACTCAGAAAATACATCAGCTGGGCACTATGCCATTTCTTCCTTATCAAGGGTAACAAATGTGTCTGAACAACGCATCTGAGGACAGAGGTGGTGAATGTGAGACACACATGTAAAGAAGCAGAATCAGACCTAGCCTGCATTCTTGCATAAACTTTAATCAGCTATTACATAATGAATTGTTTTTTGATGTATTGCTCAAGTTTGAACAATATGTTGTTATTATATTTTATGGGGAATAGGTTGATACTGAATAAGAGTCGGGACAAAAATACAAAAATTCTGCTTGAAAACTATTATTGGATCCATATTGTATTACCAAATGCTGTAAGAATTTGGGACTTGATATTGTGCAAAGAAGAGAATTGAAAACAATACTTCAACACCTAGGAGAGCTAACTGTTAGGGTAATATTTATATCTTGAGAATAATGTGAGGATCCTCTTTATATAATTTGACACTTGTCTGTAAGTAGGTAATACCTAGAATAAAAGTCTCCTGGCAGATTGCTTTACACATTCTGACAAAAAGACACTCCCAGTAAGTTCTAGCACATGTTCTTTGCAGTGTGGAGTAGTGAGAGACTACTGTTGTCCTCTAGCAGCTCTAAGACCAAGTGTGTCTTATATTCATACAACCCAACATCACAAGCTGTGCAGAAAGATGAATGAGAAAAGATCTGAGAAATAATGGTGGCTTGTACTTCTAAAAAAAACATTAACCTCAGATTGAAAGCTAAGGTTAAAGAATAGTGTGTTTTGAGTAGACAAGACCTCCGTTTTCAATCTGACATATTTAGAATGATTTTTCAGCCAACTCCAATGAAAAAAAAACATACTATATCGACTTTCCTCTAATGCAGTGCAAATCAGTGTGCACTACTAATTCATGAGAAGTGTGTAAGAATTAACTGAATTCTGGGGCTGTGTTAAGTAGAAATCTAACTTAAAATGCAGAACTGAAATAATATAGAATTACTGTCAATCAGCTGATTGCTTTTATTTCTTGGATTTGTGAAGATTTGTCCAAAACTACGGTAATGGTGCCTTTTTTTTTTTCTTTTGAGAGGGAAGAGTTATTAAAATAGCAAGAACTTGAAAAAAAGATGTTTGAAACTCATCATAAGTAGAATCTTAGGATTGGTCCTGCTGTAGGCACTCTCTTGGTCCTAGGTCCTGTAGGCACAATTGGTCCTAAGGTCATTGTCCAAGAAAAACAGCTTAGAACTAGACCTTGTCCTTTCCTAGGCATCCATGGCTTTACTACATTTCTAAAAGTAAGTTTTCATGATTTTCTATGCTTTTTTTTTTTCATTTAAAAATATTTATTTATTTATGGCTGCGATGGGTCTTCATTGCTGCACTCAGGCTTTCTCTAGCTGCAATGAGGGGGGCTACTCTTCTTTGAGGTGTGCCAGCTAAGGCAATGGCACCCTACTCCAGTACTCTTGCCTGGAAAATCCCATGGATGGAGGAGCCTGGAAGGCTGCAGTCCATGGGGTCGCTAAGTTGGACACGACTGAGCAACTTCACTTTCACTATTCACTTTCATGCATTGGAGAAGGAAATGGCAACCCACTCCAGTGTTCTTGCCTGGAGAATCCCAGGGACGGGGGAGCCTGGTGGGCTGCCGTCTATGGAGTCGCACAGAGTCGGACACGACTGAAGTGACTTAGCAGCAGCAGCAGCTTCTCACTGCCGTGGCTTCTCTTGTTGTGGAGCACAGGCTCTGGGGCATGCAGGCTTCAGTGTTTATGGTGCATGGGTTCAGTAGCTGCAGCCTGAGGGCTCCGAAGTGTGGGCTTAGAAGTTGTGGCACATGGGCTTAGTTGTCCCCGCGGGAGGTAAGATATTAGACAAGGGTTTGAACCTGTGTCCTCCGCATTGGCAGGCAGACTTCTAACCACTGGACGACCACGGAAGTCCTGATCTCCTATGTATTGTTTCATGTAATAGTCAATTACATGAAATACTCCAATTAGTAATAGTCACGTATGCAATTCCAATACCAATAACAGTTATCATTCTAATCTAATCATCTAATAAGTGAGAAAACAGGCTAGATCTTGTCTTCATATTTTACCCCACTATATTCCACATTCCTATCTTCTAGTCTGTTTCATCAGTTAATGGACTTATTTTTTGTGGTACTTAAAAATACTACATACATGTTTTCCACTGAGTCTTTGTGTTTTGGACAAACTTACCTTGGAGCTATACAACTCAAGCCTTTAAGAGATATTGTGATTCAAACGTGGTTGGGTCAGGTTTAGGCTCTCATTTTATTTACTGGGAATTGCTAGTTACACTGTTGGTGGAAAAATAAGCCTGGGTGTGAAATTTGGGCTCCCTTGTTTTTTCTGTCTGAAAAACTCTGAGAACTTCGGAGTTCAACATGCAGAGGAAATGCCATTTTTCTTCATTTAAGCATGGGATTGACACTTTAGAGCTTTATAATGATTTTCTCCCATATTATTTGAATATGAACAAATGGAGAGGAATTCTTGGAAAGATGAAGCTATTTGGTTTGAAAGAATATTCCTGATGAATAATTAACTCATACTGAGAAAGGCTTTAAAACCTTGAAAGCATGTTGAAATGTCAAAGAACATACTATCTGAGCTGTTTTGTCCTGACTGGGTTAAAATACTTTTTCTTTTCTTTTTTTCCCTTTTTAATTTGATGAGAAATAATTGGGTCATGTGGGTCTCATTATTAAAAAAACACAAAATAAATAAACAACTTGCTTTGCACTCGATTTTTCAGGTCAGTAGATAATTTGATTTGAAGATTTCTCTTGTTGAGAGGTGTTTATAATTATAAAATGTTAATAATAAGGCCTTATGCTCTTCAGTGAAAAAGCAGGACCCAAAATAGCACATAAATAATTTTATTAATGTGAAAGTAAGTAATCATACAGGCCAAGTGTGTACTTCTGTATCATAAAAGTTGTGATTCACGAAACAATACTAAGAACATGCTAAGACTTCAGAGACATTGACCAGGAAACTGAAACTCTGGGTTAGGGCTGCTGGGAAGTTGCTCTTTGACATCTGGAGGGTGGTTCAACTTGTCCAGACCTCTGACTGCTTATCTGCTAAACAAGGTGTGCTGGACAAATTGATTTCCTCAAGTCCCTTTAAGTTCTAAAATAAGATTGTGTCTCTGTGGTGTTCTTCTTGGATTCAGAAATCTCTGTAAAGTGATTTTAAGCTATATAGAGCCTTCAGTGGCTGTCAGATTAGGTAGGAACGCATTCTGATGATCGTTCAAGTTGGTTCCTATTTCTTCTACCTCTGATGAGCTGTGATGAGATTTATAGGTGTGATTTATACTTTAAATCTTGACTAGAACCCCGTCAGGTGAAAAATAAACAGATTCAAAAGCATGAGGGGGTGGTAGGACTAGGCTAGCACATGGTCTATTCAGGAAAAGCAGCTTTTCTTGACTTGTGGAGGTGAGAATGAGGAAGAGGCAGAGACAGAGGCAAGGTGGGGAACCCCACTCATGGCTCTAGAGGACAAACTACTGCAGCCACCCAGAGCGGGCACCAGAACTTTAGCTCATTGGCTGGCTCTGCTCCAGCTCACAGTGTGGCATCAAAGCTCTAGTACTTTCACTTCCTTTCACTTCTACAAACCCTTTGTGAAGTTTGTGTCAAATAATTTTTTTTTTGGTAAAGCAGTTTATTCCCTGTTGTAAGACAGAAGTACTCAAGACCCACTACAGCACAAAAGCTACCTTTCATTTAATCAGTAACGTCTCCTGCTCCACTTCAATACACAAATAGAAAAGAAAAACTGTGTAACAACAATGAATTGCCAGGTAAGATCTAGACTGTTTTTTACAACCCACAATTCAGAAAAAAAAAAAAAATGTTTACTTTGTTTGCTGACACGGGCAAAACCATAGAACAGAAAATAGATAAACAAAATCAAATAATACTTTACTAGTAAATTTATTTAATTTCAAGGGATGCAGGCCTTCCTTCTACTTCAACTTACACCATGGCAGCCACTCACAGCTGCATCAGAACTAGCAAAACGAAGGCTTCTCTTTGCAACATGCCAGAAAAAACAAATGCTTCTTGCAAAGGCACAGGGTAATATCTGCAGAAGTCTCCCTGGATATGACTGCAGTTTGGCCAATGACCCTCCGTGTTTCTACCAAATGCAGGGCGATTCTTTTTAGAAGTGTGCCTTTATGTGGGTACTGCAGCTCGTCACCACTATTAAGTTATGGAGGAATGGATACTTTCAGAGAGCCTGTGAACCCAGCCTTCACTCTCCCAGTGTGTTCTCCTTTCTTTGGTTTTCTATACCTTGGCACTGCTGAGGAGGCTGGGTCATGAGAGTGCCTACAGAGAAGGATTCCAAGATTAGACACGTATTGGGGACTTCTCAGCATTGTGGTGGAAGGGACTCATTTCTAGTTAGGGGACACTTTGCCCTGAAATAAAGCAGCGTTTGGGCCACTGCAGTAGGCCTGTTCAGCTAAGTCACAGAGTTTTGGTCAACTTAGCTTATATTAATACACATATACATATATGAAAGCTGCTCAGTCGTGTTCAACTCTTTGCGACCCCAAGGACTGTACAGTCCATGAAATTCTCCAGGCCAGAATACTGGAGTGGCTAGCCTTTCCCCTTTGCAGGGGATCTTCCCGACCCAGGAATCAAACTGGGGTCTCCTGCATTGCAGGTGGATTCTTTACCAAGTGAGCTACAATTATTGTAGGGTTTTATTTCACAATGAAGTAGGTAAAATCAAATGCAGAGTATCAGCAGGGGTTCTGTCTGTACGACACTCAAAGTGCCCGTCTCCTCATCTACATCCTTATATATGAGCAGCACTGTCATAACATCCTCACCCAACACCCCTGTGAGAGTTTCAAATGAGTCAGTTAATTTGAAACGTCTAAAATACACATTGGATACTGGCTATTCTTATGATCGATGTGATCAACAAAAATGAAATAAACCTACTCATTTCTGAATACTATAGTGACAAAAAGAAACTGCAAATCTGGAAGGCCTCTTCCCTATTCTTATGTTGAAAAAAATAATGGAGCAGACAAAAATAGTCATTTTTTACCTTTCCAGTCATGTACAACCTGTGCCTGTATTCTAAAAACAGAGCCATACCACAGATGACATAGGTCTCTCTGCAGCGTTAGAGTAATGGAGTGTAGCTTCATTAGCACAACCTGCATAGATGTACCATACAAATGAAAAGAAAATCCCAATAACTGAGCAAAGACAATGGAGATAAAAATAAACTCAGAGCTTTCTGATTTACTCTTCGATTAGCTTCCTGGGACCAAAAGTAAAGGAAAAAACCAACACAACCGACCATGCCTTAAAAATGTTTTTTCTCCTTTCTAGGTAAGAAGCACCACAGGGGCAGGCTGAGGTAGGTGCTGGGAATAACAGATCCCCACACACTTGCTCTGCTGCTCAAAGGAGAGAGATGCCATTTAAATAGCTCTAATTAGTCTTTACGAAGGCTGCAAGCACCTTGTGAAATTGTTCCAAGTTTCCAGAGGTTAAATCCCATCTAGCTTTCAATTTAAGACAAATTAAGCTATAAAAATTTGACTGTGCACTGTTCCTCAAAAAGAAAGATGTCTTTATTTATTAAAAAAAAGGATCACTCTGCAATAAAAGGATTAAATTTTGTCATGCTTGTAAATAATTAACTTGAAAACAGAAAGACTGAAAATGTTAAAGAAATGGAGCTAACTCAGTGATTGATGTTCTAAACAATGTGAGAAAAATGAACTCAACCAATATGGGATGAGACTAGACATGTTTTTGTGTGTGAGTGTGTGTGTTTTAAAATGAGGCATAGTTTCTAACCAACTTCCTTCAGTGGTGTAAGCAGAATCTCAAGAGCAAAATAAAACAAACCCAGGTGCCCACAAATTAGTCATTAGTGTCTGGGGTATGGGAGGAGAGGAGTGAGGGAGAGAGAGAGAGAATGAACCAGGAGAGAGGAAAAGGAATCATATTAACTGAGTTGATGTGGGAAATATCACATGACAGCTATTAAAGGAATTCTTGACTGAGGAAAATGATTTTAATTCTTTAATGTAGGTACTTCATATGGAACATTTATATTCAGTATAATTAAACATTTATTAGAAAATTTTGGATAGATTGCAGCTACTGATTTTCTTGTGTTTGTTTTTAGTTGTTTTTACTTATTGAAAATATATACGGTTACTAGATATGGCCTGTAGAAAAAAAAAGGGTCACCCCAGCATGGGTAAGATGTAACTGGAGAATGTTACCATGTGCTGACAGCTGTTTGAATGAATCAGTAGACATTTGCCATTTAACACTGTACAGAGGAGGCTGAGATAGGGCTTAAATGTAGAGCACAAGTGTGGTGGCAAACGGCAATCAACAGTACAGGGGAGTATCAGTAGTTTCTTCTCTTTTACTTTTTAAATTTAGATTTATCGTAGGAGCAGTGATTCTGAGAGCTGTTCTCTCATTTTAAAGGTGCTAAACTGCCCATCTCACAAACAGTCAAGTTGTTGTAACATCATCTATTTTCTTTACAGTTGGAATTTTTTTTTTTTGAGTTGTCCCTATCATGCAAATCAAACAGCAGATAATATATTTTGGATTTCCATTTAAAAGAACACATTCTTCCCCTTGTTGAAATCTGTAATGCTATTATAGATCTGGTTTTCATTTATCAAGCACCAATGTTTTCTTTTGCTTCACAGAGTGCTGCAAATATATGCAGCTTTTTCATTTGGATAGTATTAATTTTTCCATAGATCATAAACAAAAGATATTCCATCTGTGGATAAAAGGATCTATCGATAGTAGTAATAAAATTCACAACAGTAATGATATTTCCCAGTATTTACTAGGCATTTTCTTTTTGCCAAACACTCATCGAAAGGCTTTATATGCATTAATTCATTAATTCTCCTAATAATTCTAGGAGGCAGGCATTATTATTATTAATTCTATTGCACAAATGAGGAAACCAAGGCACAGTAACTTATCCAAACAAGTTTTTCAGAAGCAAAAAGTGCCTGGGATACTTTAATAGGAAACAAGTTCTTGAGAAATACACACAGGCCCTTGTAGGAAGGTACCCATTACAGAGATGAAGTGAATAATGATGAATGAATGGTTTCAAACTAAATATATTCCCCCAAAACAGGGAAAAAATAAAACAAACCCATATTTTACTAAGCTGCTTTTATCAGATTACAAACACTAGTGTTAAAAATGAGTATGGCATGAAGTGCTTTATTCTTTGTCATTTCTAACTCAGATAAAACTAAGAGACACATACAAGCCAATAATTCTATTTGGGTAAACCCTCTGGATTAAATGTGCTCCCCTCCCCACTCAAAAGAGCTAATAATTTCTTAATGTCCAAGATTTAATACTTATCTATGATCTTTGGATTTAGAATCAACCTTCATAATTTTTCAGAAGAGCAGGGACAATTGTATACGTTCTCATTTTAGGTAGAACCAGAACGATAGACACTAAGCGCTCCCTAAATTGAAGAATACACTTGCAAAGAGACTGTGTGTCCATGATCTCTATGAAATTAGTATACAGATGTGTGTAGGTGCCTTTTGTTTGCAAGTGGAATTTGAAATGTTCATCACATTTTAAGAAGGAATCAGCTCCCCCCAAAGGGTTAACTGAAGTAAATGACATGCCCAAGGTCACATAGCTGCTAAAACTGGGATTTAGTTTCCAGTCTTCAGTCTTATTTCTCTTTCTTCTTAAGATACCTCCAAAAATATAGTAATATTAAACAAACAAAAAATCCACCTGAAAGCCTTTTATAAGTTGCTTATTCTTTGGAAAAATTCACTTTAGCTTAAGTCTAAGAACACGACTGAAGAACTCTGGCTCCAAGATTTCTACCTTAAGTGTTTCAAAATATATATTTCAAAATTCCTTGACAGTTTTCCCAGTCAAAGGAAAGTTAGGCTGACATGTATAGGCTCCATTATCATGATTCAAAAGTGGCTATAGTCCCAAGTTGCCTTTTGGAGAGAATAGCCATCTTGAGTCCAGTTGACTCATATGTGACAATTTTGGCTCTGCCAGTTACTAGCTAATGCCTATAAGAAAGTTACTTGACTTGAAAAAGTTTAACAGTTTCCTCATCTCTTAATTTTGTATGATAATGACTATCTTTTGAGGTTGTTCTACACTATCAATAAAATCTATACATGATTTTATACACTATATATGAAATCTAAAACATGATGCCCAAAAGATGGTAAATATCAAGACAGTCATGTCTATCATAATGTCTTGTCTTTGTTGTTTAATTTAAAAGGAGCATTTTAAATTTTGCTCTTGACACAGGCCTGGACAATGACTTAAAAAAAAATTCCATGTCAACATGGCTTTAAAGCGAAATGCTAATTATAATCCTACTAATAGAAATGTAGTACTGGCAGCAGTGAAGAATCATAGTTTAGGGAAAAAAAAACCTTTTTATTCTGGACTGTGATTGATAGTTACATACAAGGCATTACAATAAATAATCTGCCTCTAATTGATACTCCTGAACTTACAAGAAGTTTAAGATACATAAGAAGATATTTGAGCTAAGAAGATCACCCGTTAGGGACAGATGTAACATTCTGCAGCTGTAGGAGTATGATGCATCCAGGTCACTGATGATTCCCTATTTTATGTTATAGCCTCAGGAAAGTTAGACCATAAAAAGAGAAAAGAAATACTAAAATGTGAACTTTGTGTTAATACGAGATGATAAAATGGATTATTTTAGTCAGAAAGGCAAGGCCGGGTGTTCGCATCCATGCTAAGTTACTTAGTTAAGTCACATCCTGTATCAGCAGGAAAGCAGGGTGAGTGATGTGGGCCTATGGAAGCCTTGATCAAGGAATCAGAAGAATTCAATTCAAATGTAAGCTGTATTAGTTGTTCATCTTTTGCACTGAGACTCAGGGCTGATTCTCTGTTTGAGCTTCAGTTTTCTCATCTCTAAACATGGATACCTATCTATACCAATAAAATATTTATACTGTTGCTTCATCAGACTGTTATGAGTATGGTAAATAAGATAGTTGATGTGAAAACTACACAGAGCTAACTCTTAGAGAACTCAAAAGTGAAAGACATTAGCACTGTGAAAACTGATACTCAGAGAGGTCAAGGTGACATAAAGAGTGAAAGAGTTGTGACCCAAACCAGATTTCCTTGCTCTTTACATTTTGGTTTGGTCCCTTTCTCTTTTCCTACTTTAAGGAAATTGTACTTTCTAGACAAGTTTGGAGTCTATAAGATTAAGCATATTATTATATATTACATTATGCACATATAAATATTAATTTCCATTTAGTCTTTTTTGACAATATTTTAAGTCATTGAAGTAAGTCCTATCATATCTCTCTTTCAGGAATTATTATTTTCTCTTAAGTACTGCCTAAACATGTTGGGATGCCAAGAGGAACTGCACTGGTCAGAAGTTCAATTGTGTTTTCATACTGCTTACCATCTAATTCAATAATTGTGAGCATTTTGTAATTAGGACTCTCTTAAATTTATTTTGCATTTTTCCCAGCACACATAATTGTAATTTGGAAATATACATCATGAAATGTCAGTATTTTCAAGGAGTTCAGTAAGCACATCAGTGCCCATACACAATTCCTTATTCTTTTAAGTTTTTCCCTTGTCATCTCTCAATGGAAGAATGTTAAAAGTTTTGCTTTATTAAACCAAGATAAAGACAATACAAGTCACTGTGACAACTCCCAGTTTTTTCTTTAATGTCATCAGATCACTCTGCAAAGTAATACAAAGACAGTGATCAGAAACACTGAGAGAAGAACAACAAATGGGTCCCATATAAAACACTCAACCACAGTCACGTAAGTTATCACCATGGGTGGAACCCAAAACAAGCACATTAAATGTTATAAATTGTACGTGAAGTCACATAGCATTTTAATATAGTCTAAAACTCGGGCTGTAAGCTATCAAAGATCCCTTTACAGGAGAAGCCTCAGTTACTGCTTCTGTGGTTCCAGATGCTGGCATTTTTTCTGTGCTTAAGACATAGGATGATTGCTTTTCCCCTTAAATATCTGCTGGCTAGGGCTTAGTCTAAGATAAAACTCTGTTCATGCTTGTAATCTAGATTAAGCTCTCTGTATAGCCCATAAACTTCAATTAAATGCTTCTAACCTTTTGCGTAACACTTAAAATTGAAAAAACTTTTGGTTTCTAGGTCAGCTCTAGATTTAGGGTGTATTTGTGGACACAAAACTACAAAAAGGCACATTTTAGTCTGATTCAAGTACTTTGGATCTTATACTGTAAAAATAGCATGGGAATGAAATGTACATAGTTTCCAACTATTATAATAAAGGTACAAGGAGGAATATTCTTTGTCCTTTGACGTACTTTACTGTTATGATGGTGGAAAATAACAGGTTAAGGAAAATAATGACATAGCAGACAAAAAAAGCATAGGGAAGTGGTAGTATTGAGTGACCTAATTCTGAGTGGTTTGAAACAATGCTTCAGGGCAACAAAGGGAGCTTGACAAGTTCTCCAGCCAAGATCATGCCAAATGGGTTCTCTGTTGCTATTCATTTATTTTATTTTTATCATTTACCTTGCTTCACTGATGACAAAAAAGATTTTTCTCCTCTATGTGTGACTTGGTTTAGTTTCTATTTACCATGAAGATAAATTAAGAGACATGAGACAAGAAATTGCTGTTGTTGTTTTTTACATTTTAAAATGGGAAGTAAAGTGTAAGCCCTACATGGTAATCATCCACATATACCATTCACAGTTTCTAACCAGGACCTCAAAAGAGGCAGCTACCAATGTGACGCTATCCTGCTTGAACTAGCATTGGTGAAACTTCGATAAAAGTGATCTTTTTTTTCAGTATGAAAACAGGTTAACCCCTGAACAACTAGTGTCTTTAACTTCCACAAAAAGATTTATTATTTATTATTTTGTTTTGTTAGAACGTTTTCCAACATCAAAGTAAAATCAATTGTGAGAATTTTACAAACTATATCTATGTCACATAATACCATTTTGAGAAAAGGGGACTGAGGTATGGACTTGCTCAAATGCTGA